>NC_089750.1:52909796-52999796 GCF_040412425.1 Macrobrachium rosenbergii
GGTTTAAGCAGAGAATGATGATAAACCTATGTTCCAATGGTATTATGTGACTACTCTTGTATTTAAAAGAACGGCACTGCGATGCAATGCACTGGGCAGCCGATCGAGACTACGGTCTACCCCAAAGCCAAATCAAAGTCCTTCAAAAGAAGCCATCTTGCTTACCCCATACAAAAAAAGGAAAAAAGCACGTTAAAAAAAGAAGACTGCAATACATTGCATTGCATGATTTCATTTTACTAAGCAATTTTCTCTAGGCTTTGAAAATTTTATCAAGAGTATTTATGTAGACAAAATTTCAATTGAATTTTCTTTTGATGGGGTTACTAAATGAGCCTTCCCTGTCTACTCTAGTGTTAAAGATGTGACTTTTAGTCATTATGAAGGATAAAGCTAATAATAAGTGATTTTTTTTATCATAGATGCATTTCTCCTAAAAAATATTACTATAGTATCTTTTATATTTTACATTTTGCGTAAAAGTTGTATGTATTCAGCATGGCGAGTGTCAAGAATGTTGGCAATCCTGTTAAACGTCATGTATGATGTTCAGGCTAACAACGTTCTTGTATGTTTGTGTTCGTGCATGTACCGCCTTGTTCGTTGGTTTTAAAATTACACATCCTTCCTCATATTGTTGCAGACATATTTATAATTTCGTGAGGTAAGATTTTTGTCTTGTTTGATGGGAAGTCATTTAGGGTAGAATTAAGCAAGAGCTCCGTAGAGGCTAGGGTATTACTATGGAAATTCATTCTTCTTATAGTATTTTGGTTGCTTATTAAGAATTAACCGTTATTTTTTGTCGGTCGACTGTAATTAACCTCAGAAGTTGAACGCTTGCCATCCTGGAATGCTGTCACGCTTGTGCAGTGTTAAGGAGCTTTTGGTTAAAGGTGGACTTTAGTTCACCGAGGTTTAGGCCTACGTTAGAGCAGGTTAGGTTAGTTAAGTGCCTTTTATAGCCAAATAGGGTTAATTCTAAGTATTAGCTCCGTGCCTGTTTTTACCTTGGAAACTGGTTTTTTCTACACTTTTAGGGGTTCTGATATTGGCGGTGCAGTTGTTTGTTGTCGGCCAAATGGAATGTCCCTTTGCCGTGTTTAGTACTGGCCCGAGCAGGGGTGGCGGTACCCGTACGTTAACAAGTTATTGCACTTGCCGGATGGGGTATGAACGGTTCCAAACCGATGTACCCGTGCTCTGTCTTGTGAAGATCGCGTATGGAAACTCCGGTAATTCTATAGACAGTACTAGCTCTGTGCCTGTTTTTACCTTTTCAGGTGGTTTTTTCTATACTTTTAGGGGTTCTGATACTGGCAATGCATCTGTTGGTATTATTTCACTTATGGACATTAATTGCTTTCAACATAAAATATAGGTTTTTCTGTTGTATTATGATGTGATTTGAATGATTTTGAGGTTTATTTCCATCGCAAATGAATACTTATCCTTCCCGGCAAATGATATACTGTATACAAAATTAATAAAATTACGACTTGTCAGAATACTGCACCCCCCCCCCTCTCCATAGCTAATACGGCAAAACTGTGTTTACTGATTACAGTTTTGCCGTATTAGCTATGGAGAGGGGGGTGCAGTATTCTGACAAGTCGTAATTTTATTAATTTTGTATACAGTATATCATTTGCCGGGGAAGGATAAGTATTCATTTGCGATGGAAATAAACCTCAAAATCATTCAAATCACATCATAATACAACAGAAAAACCTATATTTTATGTAGAAAGCAATTAATGTCCATAAGTAAAATAATACCCATCTGTTTGTTGTCGGCCAAATGGAATGTCCCTTCGCCGTGTTTAGCACTGGCCCGGACGTGGAGGGTTGGGTACCTATACGTTAACAAGTTATTGCACTTGCCGGACAGGATATGAACCGTTCGAAACAGACGTAGCCGTGCTCTGTCTTGTGAAGATGGCGTATGGAAATCCCTTGTTGGATGGACTTCAGGGTTTAATTACAGGTTAATTACACTCGAGCGCCAAAAATTGAAGGTAAATTCATAATTAGCAACCAAAACACTGTAGAAAAAGTTAAGTTAGAAGGCAGTTGCTGCCACGGAGCTACTATATAGTTCTACCAAAACTCTTTGTTGGATGGACTTCAGGGGTTAATTACATTTGTGCAGCAAAAATTGAAGGTAAATCCATAATTAGCAACCAAAAAACTTTAGAAAATGTCAAGTTAGAAGGAAATCGTCACCGCAGAGCTACTACAGTACTTAGATCTAACCAAATGGGTTTCCTTAGCCATCCGTTCTTGAACATATGGCTCCCTGATGACATGTGCATACACGGAACCGTTCCATGATTTACTAAGGATGGCCACAGTGCTGCATTAAACATAGGCCTAGAGTATTATTTGCTTTTTACCATAGCCCAGCTCATTTTGGACTTATGTTGTGCCGTTAATGTGGTCAATATGAAAATCATAAAAAAATGTAACGCAAGTTTACTGTTATCGAGATAGTATTTTTTTTTTATTTAGCCTCCATTCCCATGGAGCTAGTACTAAACATAAGGTATTACCCATGGGAATGGTTGTGGTATTAAAGTAAATATTTTCCTAGAATAAATGGTGCTTGTGGTGTTTTTAAGCAGAGAAAAATTGTGGATCAATTCATTCTCAGATTGTTTGATTAGCTTATACTTGAATATAAATGTTAGCCTTCCTGTTAAAATAGAAGCAAAGTTTCATAAACAACTGCATACAAAATCAGGGCAGATATTCTGTGACAATAACATTTGTCAAGAGTTTCAGGTTCTTGTTAAATTGTTGTCTGAAATGCCTATTAGCCCATCAATCATAAATTAACCTAATTCCACGTGCTCTATTTTCTACCTAACCTAACCAATAAGGGGTCTTTGTTCCCAAGAGTCCCCCAGATATTTTGATGGTAAAACTATAGAACAACTCCGCATGGCTTATTGCCTTGGAAATTGAGTTTTCCTATACTTGTAGTGTTGCTAATGATGGAATTAGTGTTGTTTATTGGCTCTCAGTTATCATTGATCTAACACCTGTATCAGGGACCCTTTGGGAACAGGGGGTTTGTTCCGACACAATATACAAACCCTCGGTCCTTTACATTAGGGATTACTTTCAGGCGTAGGATGGAAACGGCCGTTGAACTTCAAACAAGGTGGTTAGGCAGTTAACTACTGTCCGGGAGGCGGGAGTACCGCCTGCCCGGATGTAAACATTCCAATTTGCTTTCGGCCGTCGTAGCGCACGGACGTTGTTCTTCGTCGCTCTCTGCCTGACTGCTCTTTTTTCATCAGTTTGGTGGGAAATCTTACTTTTTGTTTTGATCATGGACAAACCAACCAAGCCTTCCTATCCCCAGCGTGTATGTCCCGGGGTAGGAGGGAAAAAAATGTAACTCTTTTTCAATCTAGCGTCGATGCGGACCCACAGGCTCTCTGCCCATCTTGCAGGGGGCGTGTGTGTTCGCACGATGCTCCCTGTAGTGAGTATTGCTCTTGGTCCCCCGAGCAATGGAGGAAGTTCGAGGGGAGGAGACGTTACCGTCGTAAGCCTACCAGGGAGTCGTCCGAGGGAAATACGCCCCCGATGACTCCATTGGTGGCGAATGTGTTGGGTTCGTTTCTCCCTCCCAGCGAGCTTCCCCTTCTTGCTCCCTCTCCCTCGGGTGAGGACTCCCCCTCCCCTTCCTCTTTCGTTTCATCGTTTGTGGAAGGGTGTGGGGGAGAGTTGGACCGGGACATCCTCTCGGAGGTCTCTTCCCGTTCTGGAGTTCTGGAGTTTTTTCCTCCAGAGTGGAGGCTTCCCGCTCTAACCCGACTTTTGCTTCAGGTCTCGGGCTGGATAGCCAGGCTACGGACTCGGCCTTAACCTGGCTACACCTGGGCCTACCTGGCACATCACTGGAGGGACTGGCACCTCATCTCTCCACCACTCCAGTGACCACTCACTCAGCAACGACAGCCACTACAACAACCGTCACCATGTCCAGGTTTGCGCAGCTCCCGGTATCGGTAGCCTCGCACCTAGATACCCAGGTCTCGGCTTCCCCTGGCGTGCAACACGCAGTACCACTGCCGCCTGGCTTCCTGGCCCTGTTCACGCGAGCAAGCCCTGCCTACATGGTGATGTCATCCTTTCCATACGTGACAGTCGCTGCCCCCGTTGCTGACCCTGGCTCATCCACGACCGCAGTTCCTCACTTCACTTTCCATCCCGGCCCTTCGTCTGTTCCTCTCCCCATTCCATCGACTCTGGCGCGGCCTGACATGACTACCCACGCGGGAGGGGCGGCGCCTGCATTCCCGGCCCCGCCCACTTTTGTTCCTGGCCGATGCGCGGTTGCTCCCACCCAGTTAAGTGCTGGCCCGAGCTCCGCGGTCTCTTCCCGGGATGTGCCTTCTGCTGCAGCCCCTCCTGCCGTTCCTGAGTCTTCGACTGTGCCTACCTGGTTTGGGGACTTACCAGCCATCCTGAAGCTGATGATGAAGAAGAAGAAGAAGAGGTCTAGGAAGGTGTTGTCATCTTCGTCTTCATCATCGTCATCTTCTTCGTCTGCTGCCTCTTCTGCTTCTCCTTCCGAGGCTTCGCAGCCGAAGAAGAAGAAGCCTGCCTCTCCCCCCCCAGGAAACCTCGCACTGAGGCTTCGAAGGGTCTGCCTCCTTCCACAGGGAAGGCAGTGAGATCTCTCGTCGGCTCTTCCCGAGCCTCAGATCAGGGAACCGCTGCCCTGGCCTCTGGGTCAGTCACATCGGGGGCCAAGGCCGTGCAGACCAAGGTCTGCACCCCCCCCCCCCCGCTGTGCCTAAGAAACCTGCTTCAAAGGCCAGCGAGTCTGCGTCTGACACTCGTTCGCTAGTTGCTCCGAGTACCCGGGTCCCCAAGGAGGACCTGGGTACCCCAGTCTTATACAGGAGAAACTCCTCTCCGTACGGACCAGGGCGTGGGGCGAGAGAAAGAGCCCAGGCATGCAGGTGCCCTGGCTCTTCCTGCTGGTACTCCTGTGAGTGCCAAGTCAGGTTCTCGGGATAGCGCTTCGCGAATGTCAGGAGAGGTGGAGAAGAGGTCCCCTGCTCAGTCTTCCCGAGAGGCTACGGCCTCGAAGAAGACTGGGGCGCGTCCAGAGGACAGCGCAAGCTCGCGCCAGCCAGCCGCACGTTCGACTCCTCCCAGTCCCCGGCCACGTCCACGTGGCCAGCCTGGCTTGGGGGAGGCGAGCACGCGGCTCGGCTCTCGCGAGCCGCTCCGCTCTCCTCGGGAGATTGCTTCTCCTAGGCGAAAGCAGTCTCCTCGACCCGGGCTGCCATCACCACCGCGGGTTGGTGACCACTCCCGGCCCGCTGCCTCTGTTGGTTCTGCCAGCAAAGCCAGTGGGAGCACCCGATCCTCCTCACCTGTCCCCTCCGCCCCTTCAGCTTCTTCCAGGGGGCGCTAGTCGGACAGGAAGGACTCCGGCGAGTTGTCTCCCCAGAGTTCTACCTCGTGGGCGTATGAACCTGGCTCGGTCCTTGGCTCGACCAGGTCTTACGGCCATGTTGTCCAGGAAGGGTCACGGGGGTCTGCTGAGGTTCTCTCTCCTGCAGGGAGAGTAGATCGGGAGGAACGCACCCTGGAAGGACTCGAGGGTCCTCTGCCCCAGGATGCGGACACTCCTGAAATACAGAGGATCTTTGCAGAGGTTATCACGCTGATTCGTCAGCACAATGACCTCGGGGAAGGAACCACGGCTTCTTCTGTGGATCGTCCATCGCGCCTCGAATCCTTTTGGGGACCTAAGAAGGAACCCAAGGCTTCGGTGGGGCTACCGTGGTCCACGCTTGCCAAGGGGGTCCTTGACCAAGTGAACAGTCTTGTGTCTGGGCAAGACAGCTCACTTCGTTCGAGCCACTCGGACAAGCCCCCCCCCCCCCCCCTGCCTCGCCAGAAGTGCTTCTATACTACAGCTGGAGGGGCATTGCTGACCAAGCAGGTTGACCCAGACCTGACTAGTCTGGATCCGGGTCTGACATTGCAACAACTTACTGGTGAGAGTGTCTCCCTCTCCCAGCAAGAAGCTGCAACCCTGGAAGCCACCGCCATGGCGGCCTTCCAAGCAGTCTCCTGGCTTGATCTGTGGTCCTTCACAGTATCGAGGGTAGCTTCTTCCTCGGGCTCTATCTTACCTGGGGAGAACTCCATCTTTGGGAGACTGTGTCAGTCGGGGGTAGGGCTATTTCCTGCCTCACCCACCAGACTGCGAATCTGTGGGCAAACCTGGTTCTGAAACGAAGAGATGCCGTTCTCTCTCACTTCTCCAGGTCTGTAGGTCCCGAATCAGCAATCGCCCTCAGGAATGGACTGTTGCTGGGTTCCTCCTCTCTCTTCCCTAGAGAGCTGGTGGACACCGCAGTAGACAAGCGCCAGGCCGATCACAGCAACCGGCTTGTCCACCAGGCAGTGGCCAAGACTTACGGGTCTTCTCATCCCACTGCGGCCAGGTCTTCGAGCCAGGTTGGCACTTCCTCGGCCCCTAAGAAGTCCCAGTCATCGAAGGGGACCCGAGGAAACACCCAGCCTTCTTCTTCCTCGAGAAGGGGGGGTCCCTCCCACCCTTTTCAGCCCACTTTCCAAGCCGGTTAAGGGGGCAAAGGGAAGACGAAGAAGGGAAAACGCTAGGGGCGACGTTCCCCCCAAAAAGCTGCCGAAGGTTGGAGGGTTGCCTGTCGAGCCATTGGGCAACATGGCAGCGACATGGAGCCGAGACCTGGATAGTGGATGTCCTTCGGGAGGGATATCTACTACCCTTCGAGTCTCAGCCTCCCCTCACCTACTCTCCGGTCCATCTCCAAACCTATGTTCCAGGATCATCGAAGGACACCGCACTACAGCAAGAAGTGCAAGCCATGCTGAGCAAGGGTGCTGTAGAAGTCGTGTTGGACCAGTCCCCAGGCTTTTACAGCCATGTCTTTCTTGTGGAGAAAGCCTCAGGGAGATGGAGACCGGTCATAGACCTCTCTCCCCTGAACCATTTCGTTCACCAGACTCGGTTCACGATGGAAATAGCGCAATCTGTGCTGGCCTCCATCAGGAAGAACGACTTCTTACTTACGGTGGGCCTGAAGGATGCGTATTTTCAAATACCCATTCATCCGTCCTCTCGCAAGTACCTCCACTTTGTCCTCGGGGAGACGGTCTTCCAGTTCGGGGCACTTTGTTTCAGGCTCTCGACCGCTCCCTAGGTGTTCACGAGAGTCTTCTCTCTCGTGTCATCTTGGGCCCACTCGCACGGGATACGTCTACTGAGGTATCTCGACGACTGGCTAGTCCTGGCAGGCTCTTGCTCGCAGATGCTACAGGACAGGGATCGGCTCCTCACACCCAAGCAGAGGATAAAGTACCTGGGCATGCTGATAGACACGGTGGCAGCGAAACTCTTTCCCTTGGACTCTCGTATCAGCAAGTTCAGGCAGGCAGCACAACTGTTCCTGTCACGACAGGAGCAGCCAGCCCGGCAATGGCAAGTCGTCATCGGTCACCTGGCGTCTTTGGAGAAGCTAGTACCTCATGGGCGTCTTCACCTGCGGTCTCTTAAGTGGAGACTAAAGGAGTATTGGTCCCAGTCCCAAGACCCCCAGTCCTTCCTCATCCCTCTTTCCGAGGAGGTGAGGGAGGACCTTCGCTGGTGGACAGACAACAGGAACCTCTTGATAGAAGTATCCCTGCATACTCCCCCACCGGACATGCTTCTGTTCTTGAACGCATTGACCGAGGAATGGGGCACACACCTGGAGGAGTTGCTGACTTAGGGAGTGTGGCACCGAGACGACAAGCACCTTCACATCAACATCCTAGAACTCAAGGCGGCCTTTCTGGCCCTCCAAGAGTTCAGGGATCGAGTGATGGGACACTCCGTGGTACTGATGAGCGACAATACCACGGTAGTGGCATACGTCAACAAGCAGGGGGGCCTGATGTCCTGCCAGTTTCATCAGTTGATGATGCAGGTGCACGAGTGGGCCACGGCCCACTCGGTAGAGCTGTCAGCCAGGTACATTCCAGGCAAGAGGAATGTCGTGGCAGACAAGCTCAGCC
Source organism: Macrobrachium rosenbergii (assembly GCF_040412425.1). Lineage (NCBI taxonomy): Eukaryota > Metazoa > Arthropoda > Malacostraca > Decapoda > Palaemonidae > Macrobrachium > Macrobrachium rosenbergii. The sequence continues at coordinate 52,917,875 of NC_089750.1, forward strand.
GCCAGAACCAGGTGGTAGGGACCGAATGGTCTCTCCACCAGGAGATAGCGGAAAGGCTGTTCGATCTGTGGGGGTGTCCAGTCATCGATCTGTTCGCCACCCAGCACAACAGAAAGCTCCAGGTCTTCTGTTCTGTTGTGCCTGGCCCATGGGCCGCTGCAGAGGACGCGTTCCAGCATCCGTGGAACAACCTCGACGTGTACGCCTTCCCGCCATTCTGTCTGATTCGCCGAGTGATCAGCCGAGCGATGATCACCCCGAATCTCAGAATGATTCTGGTGGCACCCAAATGGCCCCAGGCCGTTTGGTATCCGGACCTGCTAGCTCTTCTCTCCGAGGCGCCGAGAGAGATTCCCCCCTGGCCCAACCTGCTGCGTCAACCCCATGTAGAGCGGTTCCACCTGGCAGTGCATTCCCTGTGTCTTCATGGCTGGAGGTTATCCACCGTCTCTTGCGAGCAAGAGGCTTTTCGCATTGCGCAGCAACAGAGATGGCAGGATACCTCAGACGATCCTCCGCAGCGGTATACCAGGGAAAGTGGTCCGTCTTCTGTGGTTGGTGTCGTCGAAGGGGTATCTCTCCGATTGGAGCCTCTGTTCAGCAGGTCGCGGACTTCCTCGTCTTCCTTCGCCGAGAGAAGCTTCTTTCCGTTTCAGCCGTGAAAGGCTACCGCGCCGCACTCGGCCTAGTCTTACGGCTGAAAGGAGTAGACATCTCCTCTTTTGAGATCTCTCTACTGATGAGAAGCTTCAAAAGGTCTTGCCCACCCAGGGATCTCAGGACCCCTGCATGGGATGTGACTCTCATCCTGAGGAGCCTGACTTGTGCACCATACGAGCCCTTACGAGAGTCGTCAGACAGGGATCTGACCCTCAAGACCGTCTTCTTGCTAGCCGTGGCATCGGCGAAGAGAGTGGGCGAACTTCACGGACTTTCCTTTGATGTTAAACACTTTAGGGGATGGGGATCAGTTACGCTCGATTTCATCCCAGATTTCGTAGCGAAGACTCAGAATCCTTCGGTCCCTGACGCACGGTTCCGGTCCTTGGGAGAATGAATGTGGAGTGACTGGCCTCTCTTCCTTCCCCCCATCCTGGCTCTCTTCCCACGGGCAGGGAGCGGACGTGCTGTTACAAGCTGGATCTGGCGGTCGATGCAGGTAAGCACATAACGGGCACTCCCGTTCTTTCTTCCAAGCAACCCCACTCCTTTCTCTTGCAAGGGGAGGAAGGAGACCATGACTGTAAGACAAACCCAGTGCTTGTATTTGCCTTTATGTCATCCGACGTCAAATTCTTCCTAGCCTACTTTGCATGAACTGACGTCTTCCTCTTTCATGCAAAGGGACCGAGAAGTCTGACAACTGATCCTGCGTTTCTTATAACCCGATCTTTTGTCAGAGGCAGTTTTTTCCCTTCCTCGCTTTTACGACCAGGAAGGGAAGACAAGGTGGTGAACTCCAGTCAGTTCATAGAGACTTAATCAGATTCCTCCCTCCAATCGGTAAGTCTCCTAATGTAAAGGACCGAGGGTTTGTATATTGTGTCGGAACAAATAACAATTTTTAAAAGTAAATTGTATTTTTCCTAACTATACAAACCCGAGGTCCTTTACACTTTATACCCACCTCATGCCACCCCTCAATCTGATACCTGGGCCAAAAGGCAAATTGGAATGTTTACATCCGGGCAGGTGGTACTCCCGCCTCCCAGACAGTAGTTAACTGCCTAACCACCTTGTTTGAAGTTCAACAGCCGTTTCCAGCCTATGCCTGAAAGTAATTCCTAATGTAAAGGACCTCGGGTTTGTATAGCCTAGTTAGGAAAAATACAATTTACTTTTAAAAATTGTTATTTTTGGTGGGGTAAAACACGGTGATGGCCACCCTGGAATGGTTCCATGCATACATAAGGCATATGGGAGCCATATGTTCAAGAAGGGATTGGCTAAGGAAACCTGTTATAAAAGTAACTATACTAACCTAATCTAGTAGGCCATGTTATTTAGTTTGGAGGCTCCAGCCCCTGGACCCCCCCAGTGAAGGAAATTATACTTTTTACCAAAAGTTCCCCCATAACACTGCACATGAGCGATAGCATTCCAGGGTGGCCAGCATACAATAACATATCAGTTCTGAGGTTAATTACAGTTGACTGCTAAAAAATAATGGTAAATTCTTGATAAGCAACCAAAATACCATAGGAAAACTCAATTACCAAGGCAATAAGCCGTGCAGAGTTATACTATAGTTCTACAATTTTAACTTATGGAATATTGAAATGGCATTAAACCTCTCAAACATTTTTACCTCCTAAGACTACATTTTCTAGAGTTATAGCTTGCATATAAACTTTGGTTCAAATTTACGCACAGTAAGCCAGGCAATGATTCATAATATAAGCTGTTTTTAACCCCAGTGCTTTGCTTGACAGCTTAAATTTCATAAACCAAACCAAACCTGTTAATTATGGCTAGGTGGAATTTGCCCCAGTAATAGATTTGCAATATTCATGGCACCCAGATGATGTTAAGGATAATACTAGTACCAAAGAAGAGAACCTCTGTGAGATTTTTGTGCATAGGATAAATCACTGACGTCTCTCCCTTACGGTAGGCAAGATACAGTGCTTTTATGAAAAGTTGGGAATGCTACAATAGTCTATAAGAATAATTTAGGGTAGTTAAACAAAAATCAGATTAGATTAACACCTTATTTATGGTAATTTTAACACCTTATTTATTGTAATTATTTTTCTCCCGTTTCACAATTTACATGCCATCCTCCCTTTAACCCAAATAATTGTCAGTGAGGAGAGGGGCTAAGTTTCAGATAAGGGTTTTCAAATACTATACCCTGCAAGGTGCTGTTGCATGTTAAAAGCAAAGTCAATAGTACAAAAGAATTCTTCTGTTCTTCAGAGGTATTCTCATTTTATTAATGAAAGTTGGCTGACTTTCTAATTGGATACATTAGGAAAGATCTTTTGGAGGGTCAAATAATGCGGCAGCCCAAGCAATATCTCCTTAAGTAACTTACCAAATAATTACAAAGCTATTGGTTCCTAACCACGGTGGCTTAAAAATTCAAATTTTATATAAGTAACTTACCAGATAATTACATAGCTATAGTTTCTGCTTTACACGGCAGCTCAAAATTCAAAATTCGTGTTAGTGCTCTTTTGTTTTGGGTGTAGGTATGCTGCCCCGCCCACTTTCAGGGAAGAATAGGTAAACCATAGCTAAAGAGCTCAATTAATTTCTGCTGGTTAATGACTGAACACCAGTTATTAGCAGCTCTTGATTCTTTTTTGCCGGATGGTCGGAGATCGTCTTTGGTGAAGTACTCTTTGCTTTTGGTAGCGCAGCTATTTAGCTTAGCCAGAATTTGGATTTATATCTTCGATTGTGACTTGTTTTGACCATTATGTCTGACTAGTTTATCCAGCACTAGGTATTGCAGCAAAGGTTGCAAAACTAGAATCACTTTTGCCAAATATGACTCACATACCATTTGTAGTACAGTACTTGTATGGAACAGATTTCTCCAGATTTGAATTGTGATGAATGTAAGGACTGGGATAGGTGGAAATGGGAGACTTTACTAACACACTTGGACAAATTGCAGCGTGACCAAATTAGAGAAGCTACAGCTAGGGCCGAAGCTAAGGCTTTCACTAGTACAGGTCCAGGGGTTATTATCGATGTTATGCCTATCCCTTCGACACCTGGGACAGCTTTCTCCCATTTCCAGTACTCTAGCTTTTCCTGTCACTCTATTACCTAGCTCTCATTTTGCTGAACCCAATGCTATTGCCAGTTTAGAAGCATGGGTAGATCAAAAGTTTAATTTACTCGTCAATACTGTTTCCCAGATGGGGAATTCTGTTAAGGTCCTAATGGACAAGTTTAATAGCGTATTGTCAAGTGATATGTCAGTGGAGCCCTTGTTCACTTGGGAGGAAGCAAACTGGCAGTCCAAGGGAGGTTGGTGGGGTTTGCCCACGAGCAGTCGTCACCTCATCCGAGCCTGTTGTTCGATCCCAGGCTGCGGAAGAACGCCATTGGAAAGGTGTTCGTAAGGATATGCATGCCCTATCCTCAAGTGAATCACATTCTCCCACATCAAAGAAGCGCAGGAGACGTTTCATGAAAGTATCGAGGCCATTGAAAAGGCCAGGCGCTTCCTTGGATTCAGATTCGCACCGCCTCGTAAGCGAGCGGCAGAGAGAGAACGTAGCCCTCTGCCTTCTTGTAGTTTTTAAGAGTCGCCAGCGAGAGATTCTCTCTCCCATTCAGGTGCGAAAGTGGGTTCCGACCCCAAAAGAATGTGTGCCAGTCCGTCTTTGCAGCGCCAAGTGTCCAAGTACAAACCATATGAGCGTACTTCAGCTGAGCGCCCATCGCATGAGCGCGCAATTTCAGCCTTCCCAGTCCGTGAGTGCCCAGATTCCGGGTTAGAAGAACCAGTGTATGACCACTCGGAGTTTCAACGTCAGTTCGCCGAGCGCCCATCTTTGGGGCACCAAGTGTCCACGAGTACCGCGACTGCTTCAAAGGAGTCGCGGGAGTCAGTATCTGCTTTGACAGCGAGTGGGCGCCCAACGCCCGTGCATCCAGCCTCTCAAAGCTCTCCCTACTGTTGATTCTTAAAGAGAATTTCCGTCTGTGATCCAAGATCCCTCGTTGGCGCCGCTTCAACTTTGGCTCGATAAAGTTTTTTGGATTGGATGGTAGGGGCTCCAGCCAAGAAAACTGAAGACTGTACGTCCCTTCAAGAAAACTTCGCATCGGATTGGCTGGGATTGCTGGGGTGCGCTGACAGACCCGTAAGAGATGGAGCACTAGAACTAGCAACCATTTTCATGACAGGAGTCCTCAAGAAACGAGACTTGTGGTGCTTGTTTGCAGCGAAGGGAGTCACCCCATCACAATGGTCTTTGCTTCTGTTTGCCCCCCTGGACAATAATAGTCTGTTCCTGCAGGACACCCTGGAGCGGGTGTCAGTAGAGCTACAGAAGAAGTCGACTCAGGACCTCCTCATTCAATCCACCAGAAGGACTTAAGTTCCCCGCACAAGCCACTGCTTCCAACACTTCTACCAGAATGCCGTCGCCCTTGCAGCAACAGCCCTTTCGAAGTTCCAGAGGCCGTTTCCAGTCATGATGTAGAGCCAACCTTGAACTTCCAGACCAGCCAAGAAGTCCATTAACAAGCCAGCACCTCGAAAATGAGTCTTCTGTCCTCCGTGTTCCAGTGGGAGCAAGACTTTCCCATTTCTGGACAGAATGGAACAAGAAAAATGTGGAGCTGTGGGTGCTGAAAGTATTGAAAGAAGGCTATGCTATCCCTTTCAGGGAGAAACCTCTCTTAGTAACCTCTCCCATCAGCTTAACAGCCTATTCGGTAGACTCAACAGAGATTTTCGGCCCTATCTGAGGAAGTATCAGCCCTTCTAGAAAAGAAAGCCGTGGAATTAGTCGAAGATGTGAACAAGTCATCAGGAGGATGGAGACCTGTCCTGGACGTCAGTGCCCTGAACCTCCATGAAGGAGACTGGATGGTTATGATTGACATGCAAGATGCTTAGTTCCATGTTCCAGTTCACCCAGACTTCAGGAAGTACCTGAGGTTCGTGTTCCAGGACAAAGTCTTCCAGTTTTGGGCTCTGCCACGGACTCTCCACAGCCCCTCAAGTTTTTACCTGAGTACTCGCTCCCCTATCGAAATGGCTACATCTTATGGGGATAAACATCTCTCTGTACCTGGATGACTGACTCCTACGCTCCCCCTCAAGATCTCTGCACGGAGGATGTACAGAAAACGCTTCGTCTCTCTCAAGAATTAGGCCTTCTAACAAACTTCAAGAAGTCAAAGCTAGTCCCGACTCAGTCTATCCTATATTTGGGGACAGTGATAGACTCTGAGTTTTCGGGGTTTTCCATCCCAACAAAGGATCCTAAATTGTCGCAGAAAAGTCCAGGACTTCGTAACTTGCCCCTTGTGCTCAGCCAACAAGTGGATAAGTCTTCTGGGAACCCTTTTTTCCATAGAGAAGTTCATTCCATCAGGCAGACTACATACAAGAGTACTGCAATTTTACCTAAAGACAAATTGGAAAAGGAAGTTGTTCCCGGACTTGTTCGTTTTCAACATCACTTCCCATATAAAAGAGGACCTTCAGTGGTGGTTAACGGAGAACAGATTTGCGACAGGAAGGTCTCTGGCTCCAGCGAACCTGATCTAATGTTATACTCAGACCCTTTGGATCTGGGTTGGGGAGCCCTTTTCAACGATTTGGAGGTTTCAGGAACATGGTTGCCTGCAGAAAGAAACCTCCACATCAACATAAAGGAATTAAAAGTGATTCATACTTTGCAACACAAACCTTCAACAAGACAGTGGCAGTCCATTCGGACAGCATGACCACCCTGGCTTATATCAAGAATCAAGGAGGGACTCATTCTTTTACACTCTACGAAGCGACAAAAGATTTTCTTTTATGGGCAAGGAGCAACGAGACCCAATTAGTGACCCTCTTCATTCAGGGCAGGATGAACATCCTTGTGGACGAATTGAGTCATGGCAAACAGGTCCTACTGACAGAATGGACACTCAATCCACGGGTGTGCACCAACCTGTGGAAGCTGTGGGGAAAGCCGTCGATAGACCTGTTTGCAACGTCAAGGAACCATCTTCATTTACTGACCACTCAAAAGCTCAGATCAATAGCCGAATAAGTATTGGAGTAGATGTTATGGTAAGTCATGGCTCCATTATTGAGTATAATGATATTATGATTATCCATAAATATCCTCCAACATCCTACCCTTGGCATCTGTCGTGTTCCCACACCATATGTGGTTGTGAGCATTAAAATCACCGCGGAGGAGGAAAGGAGCAGGAAGCTGATTGATCAGTAAATGAATATCATTATAAGTGAAATCCAAATCATAAGGAAGATAGATGGAGCAAACTGTAATTTGCCTGTCTAAAATGAAAGTTACTGCTACAGCTTGCAGATGAGTATTAATTGATAGCAAGGAGTGTTGCAATGACTTACGCACAATAGTTGCTGCACCTCCCTTAGCTCTGTCTCCGATTGATGGTGGAGAGTTATATATGCTGTAATTTAACCTAGGATTATATTGTATGCTTCCAAGCTTAGTTTCCTGAAGACACACAATACCTGGGCTATGGTCATGGAGCATTGCCCTTTAGCTCTTCACTTCGAGCCCTAAGACCTCTACAGTTCCATTGTAGTATTGATGTGAAAACTATTTTTTGGGCTTAGTGGAAGGCCCTTTAAATGGAGCCTTCTCATTTACTCTCTTTTATTTGTGAGTATCATCAAGAGATGATTTGGAGAGGACTGGTCTTGACAGGTTTGGTTTATTATCTGTTGATTTACTGGTGTCATTTGTCAGTTTGTTTAAATTCAGGCTGGGGTTCTTGCATCGAGCTTAGTACTTTGTATCCATTACTAAGTGATGCATGTTTAATTGGAGGAGAGGATGACGGGAACGTCTCCTCTTTTGGTGCTTTTGCTCCTCAGTCTCCATTAAATCAGGCAGAGACTCTGCCTGAGACAATTCCAAGGTGGATGGGTCAAGTGCCATCTTATCCTCCTTGGAGGCTTGTACTCTAGCCTCAACAGGCCGAGCACCTGACCCAGATGGCTGGGCCACTACCACAGGGGTTGATGCACCTGCTACATTAGAGGGGGCTGCCACTGCACCCCTAGTGGTAGATAGGGGTTGTGGCTTAAGAATTTCAGCATAGCTCCTAGGTTGTTGACCTAATTGTCTTTTTCCCAAACCGACACTTATATGCTCTGCATTGGCTTTATTTAGTGCAGACAGTTCAAATTTGTAAATTTCACAATTTTTGTTATTGGATTTATGTTCCTGTTGACAATTAACACATTTTGCTCTTCTGTTACATTCATCGTCATGATGGACACCAGAGCATTTATACAAATTTTATCATTTTTGCAGTTTTTGATGGGTGGCCAAACTTAAAGCAGTGATAGCACTGTATTGGTCTTTGCTGGAAAGGATGTACCCATACCCTTTCCTTTTCAAATATGACATGAGAAGGTACTTCAGAGTCTACAAAGGTTAAAATGATCATGTTGGCAATAGCTACCTTTTTCACTCTATAAACTGAAGTGGGACTCATTTCTAGAATTTCTTCTTCTGTCATGTCATAAAGGTCTTTATCAAATAGTACTCCTCTCCCATAAGTAAAGCTTAAGTGGGGCTTGATCTTCGTAATCTTTTCATCATTTTTTATGTCCAACAAGGTCAGCATATATGTATGCTTGGGTTGTGGATTTGGCATGAATAAGAATGGTGTTCTTCCCAAAACGAGAAATATCACTGCTCTTTATTCCTCCCAACTTTTTCTGAAGAAACCTGCAAAATTTATAGTAGTTCTAATTTTCCTCCTTGGCTGAAGCTACCACCCACATAGGAGGTTTAGGAGTCCTTATTTCTGCATTCTGGCTTCTCTCTGGTTTATCCTGAGCCCATTTAGATGGCACATAAACGTCTATGTGTATGGGAACTTTGTCTGTTAAGACTTCTCGTACTGTAGCTTGACGTATTTGTATGGCACTTATTATACCACTAGCCTTTGAGCCTCATCATGGCTACTAAAGGTAACCCAAGCTTCCCATTTAGATTCAATATATCAATAAAGTTCATCCTGATTTCTACAACAGTTCCAAATGATTTCAGAGCTGTCGAGATCATTTCATAATCACAACAGACTGGTAAGTCTTCAATATGGAGCATTCTCAAATTTTTTACACAACCTGACTGTGTTGAGGATTTAATTTTGGATGAAGATTTCTTAGAGAAGTCCATGTCCTTGCTTGAAGTCGTCATCAATGAAGCATGGCTAGAGGGTCCAGGGGAGGAAAAGTCAGGAGGGGGATCAGGATATTTGTTATTACTGCTTTTTGTCAGTTTATTTTTTGTGAAGTCATCAACATTTGGAAAGATTTCAATCTCCAAGGTGGGTGCAGAGGTCATCATCTGTGCCAGAACAGCACCATCAGAGGGTCCAGGGATACTCAAATCCTTATAAATGCCAGACCTAAAGATTTGAGAGGGGTAAAAAAAAATAGTAATAAACCTGAAAACCTTAAAAAGATATCATCAGCCTTTCATGGGGATTATTCTTCCACCAATGGCACAAGTGAGAACTGACTCCCGAATGTTTGTGTCCCTACCCTACCCCACAGGGGATGGCATAACATGATTATAGTGGCCCAAGTGTAAGCCAAACCTGCTTGCTAGAACTGAAGGTATTACGAGAATACTATCATCCCCACTCTAATCGTGTTATGGGCAAACCGGAAAGAATGCCGAGAGTCCTATCCCCAGAACCGGACCCCCCCACCGGAATCCGTGGTCCAGCCCTAAAGAATAGTTCCACCTGGTATCTCTCAGGTCCAAACATTATCAGGCAGCTAATGGTCCTACCACAGTTCCCACTATTTAGTTTCGGATATAAACCCAATCCCAGTTGTGATATCTTTTCTTGTTTATCAGGTCCATTAAATTTTGGCAAAAGTGGAAAATTCCACAAAAGTTAATTTAAAGAAATATATAATGGTCTATGGGACTCTTGGACTCAAACCTGGGAACAGATTCCTGGGGTTCAAGAGCCCCCTCACCACATCAAGGTGGTCCCAAATCAGTGGTGTATTCTTGGCACTGTGTTGCGTTTTTTGTAGAGCTTTTTCCTTCATTTAAATTTTTGGCAAGATTGAATCAAAGACAGTTTGACTTTTTGGATATATATATATTTTTGTTATTTGATAGGTTGGAACACCTCCCTATTTTCAAAAATCCAGTCTTTTCTACGTAAAACTTGGCTTAGTTAAACTACAGTGGATTCTATTACAAAAATGTTAGGTATTTGTCATGTTTTGTGTAATTGTTACCATTAGTGAAATACCTACTCGTCAAAGATCAGCAGTATTTAGAAAGTCCTACTTAGAGCTGGTGCCATTTTACCCCCAGCCTTCAAATAATGGCCCCCTTTTAGTGATCCCTCAACACACATTGTCTTTTACCTTTCTGTTCTCATTGTTTCTTCATACTAAACTGTAACATCTACTTTGGTCTGTCTTTTCTGAATGAATCCTTGGAAACACTCCATGTTTAGATTTCAGAGGCAAATGTTTGGTCACGTTGCTTTTTAGTGACATTATGATCCAGAGTACTGACTGTAACCCAATACCAAGCTTAGGTGCAGTGACTGTCATAGTTTTGTTCACAGCCTTACAAACCTACGTTACTGTTAGCTTGTAAGGTGCTAAACATTCCTCTAATGTGGGAGTCATTTTTCCCTTTATGATGTCATACAGCCTACTGAAAGTGGAATTGCAAAAAATACAGTGCTGCATATGATTTCCTTTATTAGCAGATGAAAGGTGCTTGTCCAATGCTGTATCTGGGGGATATTGATATCTTTTTTGTCCAGTGTGTTTTCAATAATTGTTGTGAAAAATTCTCTTCAAAGGAATTGAACCTCAACAAAACCCAAGTCAAAAGTTAGTGTTCCTGTTATGAAGTGAAAGCAAGCCCTTACGTCACATAATTAACTGAAGTAATTTTGTTCATGACAATTTACCTGCTAGATATATATAGCTGTATTTCTCCGAAATCCGACAGAATTTCAAAATCAAGGGCACACGCAGTGTGGCCAGGTGGTTAGTACTCATTCCCGCTGCTGGGAGGGCGGGAATCGGAACCATTCCCATTTTCTATTCAGATTTTCGTCGTCGGTACTGTTAACATCTGTTACAGTACCTCCGCCTCTGGATTTCTAACTTGCATATTCCCACCCTAAGTATTCTCTGACTTTTGGTATTGGATCTGACTGTGGATTGGTACACGCTTTTTCTGGACTGTTGTTGATTTTGCTTATGACTTTCTTTTAAATATGTCTGGTTCTAGTTCCTGTTAGTTTCTGTGTATGTTGCATGAGTGATTGTAAGGTGAGGCTACCGAAAGCTTCGGTAGACCCTCACTTGGTTTGCTTGAGGTGTAGGGGGCATGTTTGTCTTATAGATGATTGGATGTAAGGAGTGTGAACCTTTATCGGATGCGAAAGCTGGAAGTCTTATGATTCAGAGGTTCATGTGTTGGAGCGTGATAGGGTCAGGAGGTCTTCCTCCAGGAGTGTGTGCAAGAGTCAGGTTATTTCCTCTCCTGATAATCCTAATGTAGTTGATGTTGCACCTGTCCCTGTGGTTTTGCCTTCGGGCCCTGATGTTGTGTCTGCGGAGGGTTTGGCCCTGGCGGAGATCATGAATTCCATCCGTGCGCTCGAAAACAAAGTGACATCTCTTCAAAGTGCTGTGAAGTGTAGTGCTCCCCCCAGTGTTGTGGAGGGGGCGTCAGATCGGCCCCATAATGCTTCTAGGCCTGGACCGCTGTCAGACTCCCAGGACTCAGGGAGAAGACATGTCGAAAGCCGCAAGAAGGTTACGGGGGCTTCCCACCGATCTGACGTCCCTTCGGCAGGTCCTGTTGTCGCTTCCCAGGCTGCCAGAGATCGTGCTTCGGCGCGCATTCTCAAGGACTGCTTTTCGTCCTCCGAGGCGTCCTCCCCTCGTAAGGGGTGGAACTCTCGTAAGGACTCTCGTCCTCTGAAGAGGAGCTGTGTTCAAGAGGACGCTTCTCGTCAGTCTTCTTCGTCTGCTGGTTATCTTGAAGCTTTTCTCCGCAGGAAGAGGACTAGATTTCGCCTGATGAGGACGTTTCTGAGCCGCCCAGTCGCTTCTAAGTGAGAGAACCCTTTCTTGCTCCTGTGAGGGGAAGAAGAAGGCGCCCCTCGCCATCGCCTTCCCAGGATTGTTCCTCCTCCCAGACTTGACTTCTTCTCCATTCAAGAAGATTTTGCTGGATGATGCAGCGCAGTTGTCTTCTTTTATTGCTGAGAGGACTTGCCTCGTCGTCGCAAGGACTTGACTTTGCCTGTCAAGAGGTCCAGGAAGTCTCCTTCCTGCCTTTTTCGCTGCCTCCATCTCCTGTGTCGCCGCCTTGTCGTACTCCTCTTAGCCTGTTCCCGTCGCGGACGCCGTCAACGACGCCGCGGGCTGCTCCTCGACGCTTTCGTAGCCGCTTCAGGACGCCGCAGGGACGCTTCTGGTTTTTGGGCGGACGCCTGCGGTGGATGCTCTTCAGACGCCCAGGACGCTCAGGACGCCTTCGTTGCTCTTCAAGACGTTACGGAGTATTTCTTCGCTTCTTGGGAAAAGAAGATCTCTTCTTCAGATCGGACCTCAAGGCCTCGCTCCCTAAAGTGTTGGGTGACTCGGGTTGTCCGGCCGCGCGGAGAGGTTTCTACATTCGATCCTGCTGACGCCGAGCTCGCTCGTTTCCTCTCTACTTCCTATTATCAAGTTTGACCGGATTGCTTATGAAGACTTGTTCGAGACAAGTTTAAACCTCGCTCCTCTCTCTGCCTTCTCAGTTAGCTTCTTCCAAAGCAAGGAGAGCGCCGGGGTTTTTGAAGATGACTTCCTCGTTGGCGACCAACAGGGCTTTTAAGAGTCAACGCGGTGGATGGAGGAACGAAGTCCATGGCAAGACCTCTTCGCAGTGCCTCCGCTCTAAGTTCCGCAAGGCTGGTATGTGGTATGAGACGGAGAAGATATCAGCCCCAGAGTTCTTCCTCTTCTCAAGGGATTTCACCAGTCTTGTTTGATTTTTCCCAGAAGTTGGTCACATCTGTCTACTGCTAAGGTTTTGACTTTGTCAGAGACAGATCATCATCATCTCAAGGGTCTCTCTCCGCACCACATGGAGGTGTTAATTTTTTGACTGGTGCTTGGGAGCTTTAGATCTAAGGTTACTGAGTTTGATTCAATTACCCTGGGGAGCTTTCAGTGTCCTTAACTGTATGGACAAGGCAGTCAGGATGGATCGAAGAACTGGCTGCCTCACTTTGGTAATGGGGCCTCTTAAAGAAGAGGGCCTTGTTTTGCGACTTCACAGCTAAGTCTGTCTCTCCTTCGCAAAGGGCAGAGTTATTGTTCGCCCCTTTGTCCAACCATCTGTTCCCCCAGTCTTTGATTCGGGACATCTCCTCAAGTCTTAAGGAGAAGGCCACGCAAGATCTGCTGGCTCATTCTTCGAGACGTCCTCCCAGCCTCTTCTTCTCAGCTTCAGTTTGTCCGCCAGGAAGAAGAAGCTCTTTCATGGAGGAACTTCTTCCTAGATCGTCTCCGAGAAGAGGTTTCACCAGAGGAGCGGCCCCCTCAAAACCTAGGGGAAAGTGACTCCTTACGCCCAGACACCTGTAGGACAGGCTTCTTTATTTTAAGTGGAGCCTGGAGAATCAGCAAGGACGACGTCGCTAAGTGTTCTAGAGAAGGTTACAAGATCCTCTTTCATGTGCCACACCCTTTGCATCGCCGCCTAGGATCTGTCGCTTTCTACCACCGAGAGAAGCAACAGATTCTTTAGACCTCCTGAGTGCTAGAGAAGAGAGCCGTGGAACAAGTTCTGGAAGTTGATTCCCGGGGTTCTACAACAGGCTATTCTTAGTCCCGAAACAGTCGGGAGAGTGGAGACTCGTCTTGGATGTAAGCCGCCTTGAATCGCTTATTTCGAAGAAAGATTCAAGATGGAAACGCCCAGTCGGTTCTAGGGGCTTTAAGATCAGGGGACTGATGGTCTCTCTGGACTTACAGATGCGCATTTCCATGTTCCCATCCTCAGTCAAGGAAGTACCTGAGGTTTGTGCTGGGGGGACTAGGCCTCCATTTCAGAGCCTCTTGCTTCGGTTTGTGCACTGCTCCCATGATCTTCACGGTGATCATGAAAAATGTTGCGAGGTGGCTTCACCTGGCGGGTGTTCGTGTGTCGTTCTACCTGGACGATTGGCTCATACGAGCCTCTTCTCGGGGGAAGTGTCTGGAGGACCTGAATTTGACGAAGTCCCTGGGTCTTCTTGTGAACCAAGAAAAGTCCCATCTGATCCCGACGCAGTCCATCGTCTATCTGGGGATTCAGATGGATCAGTGGCTTTCGGAGCTTTTCCATCCCGAGAACGGCAACTGCTTTGCTTAGAAAAAGTTTCGTCCTTTCTAGGGAAAGAAACATGCTCGGTGAGGGAATGGATGAGATTGCTGGGGACCATTTCCTCGCTGGAGAAGTTTGTTTCCCTGGGGAGGCTTCATCTCAGACCGCTCCAGTTTTTCATGGCGGGGAGAACTGGAGGGACAAGGAGAATTTGAAGAGACTTTTGACGATATCTCTAATCAAGGATCATTCAGGTGGTGGTTCAATTCCCCTTAAAGCTTGCAGAAGGGGTTTCTCTTCGTTTTCAGAGCTCCGGACCTAGTGTTGTTCTTCCATCGCCCAAGGAAGGATGGGAGCAACACTAGTGGGGAGGAAGTGTCGGCACCTGAGAGGGGAACAGGTGTCCTGGGCACATAAATCTCAAGGAATTGGGTGCTATCTTCTGGCCCTTCAATTCTTCAAGACCAAGTTTCAGGCAGAATTGTCCAAGTAACCAGACAATACACAGCTCTAGCGCACTTCAAAACAGGTACTCGGGACCCTTCCCTGTTCATCCTAGCGAGGGAGATCCTGCTTTGGACTCATGCTCGGAGGGTCACTATTCTCACGAGGTTCATTGCGGGCGTGGAGAATATCCGAGCAGACCTTCTCAGTCGGCAAAATCAGCTGCTACCGACCGAGTGGACTCTTCACAAGTGAGGCAGGTATGTTGTGGAGGATATGGGGACGTCCTCAGTGGACCTCTTGTTAATGGGCCCAGGACGGCAAGACTTCCCCTTTATTGCTCTCCCGTCCTAGACCCAGGAGCTGCTAGGGCCATAGACACCCCCTCCTTCTGGGACTGGAAAGGCCTCGACCTTTACGCTTTCCCTCCCTTCAAGATCCTGGGAGAAGTGATAAGGAAGTTTGCAACGTCAGAAGGAGCAAGGATGACTTTAATAGCCCCCTTCTGGCCAGCAGCGGATTGGTTCCCAGAGACCTTGGCCTTCCTAGTGGACTTTCCAACGTCTCCACTGAGGGCAGGACCTTCTCAGGCAACCGCATTTAAAAGACCCACAAAACCTCCGCTCTGAGTCTGACTGCGTTCAGACTATCACAAAGTTGGCTAGAGCAAGAGGCTTTTCGAGAGCTGTGGCAAAGGCCATCGCCAGTGCCAGGAGGCCTTCTTCGAATGCGGTCTACCAGTACAAGTGGGCTGTTTTTAGGAGATGGTGCAGGAGTAAAGGAGTTTCCTCGACCACGACCTCTGTACCACAAATAGCTGACTTCCTTTTATCTTAGGCATAAGAATAAACTGGCAGTCTCTGACTATTAAGGGCTATAGGAGTAAGTTATCGGCAGTCTTTAGCACAGAGGCCTGAACTTGCGCGACAACAAGCATCTTCACGATCTACTGAGATCCTTCGAGACTGTCAAAATTCCTCAACCTGTGGACGCCTTCTTGGAATCTGGATGTTGTCCCAAGTTTCTTGGTGTCAAGTACTTTTGAACCTCTGTCTTCGGCTTCCCTCAAGAACGTGACTAGGAAAGCTGTCTTCCTAACGGCTCTGGCGACAGCTAAGAGGATTAGTGAAGTGCAAGCCATTAGCAAACATATTGGCTTTAGGGGTCCTAATGCTGTATGGTCCCTAAATCCTTTGTTCTTAGCTAAGAACGAAAATCCTTCAAATCCTTGGCCCAAGTCGTTTGAGATCAAAGGTTTTATAGAGGGATGAATAAATTTGTTTTTATTTAGCATTTCCCAACGTTTTGTGTGAGAGAGAGAGAGAGAGAGAGAGAGAGAGAGAGAGAGAGAGAGAGTGTGTAAATTGCCTAAAGTGAGTGCTTCGGTTGTTGGAAGAGGGATGAGGGTCATATTTTGTTTGCGGCGCTGTCTGTCTGTCTGTGGAATATGTGAAGGATTTTTCAGTTTTTCTGGGAGTCTCAGTCAGAGCTAGTGCCGGTCAGTGGTTCTTGTGTGGGACAGTTTTGTCGGGAGTGCTTTTCTGGGAGTTGCTGGTTTTCTCGTTGTGTGCTGTTTATTTGTGTGTGTGTTCTGTTTCTTTTTTTGCATTTCTTGTTGTGTTTGTGGTTGTTTGGCGGTTGTGGTTGTTATACACTTTATCCATCTCCAGAACCAAGATCAGGGTGAGTGTTGTCGTTGTTTTGTTTGTGGGTTAGAATTCACACATAAATTTGATACTTCAACGTAAGTAGCTATATTGCAGCTGCAAGTGAGATTGGTGGCTGGTAGTGTGACTGAAGAGAAGGATGGAAGAGGAACTGGTAAGGTTGAGAGAGGAGAATACGTGGTTGAGGGGTGAGAATGAGAGATTGAGGAGTCAGTTGGAGGAGGTGGAGGGAATGCTAAGAAGTGCAAAAGAAGAAATGAAAGGAGATGAAAGAGTCAGAAGAGAGAATGGAAGAGAGGATGGGAAGAGAGGATAGATAAAAAGTTGGAGTGGAATGATGAAAGGTGGGAAGAAATGTAGGAAAGGTATGTTCAAGGGTGTTTTTGGAGAAGGGGCTGTTGGAGGCAGGTTCTCGAACGTGAAGGGGAAAGAGAGAAAGAAAAGGAGGCATGGAACAGTTGAGTGATGAAAGTGATATGGGAATAGGAAGTAAGAAACGAGGGAATGAGAGGCAGGGTGTTGGTGCGGAAATGCTATGGAAGTTGAACAGAGGGAAAGTAAGGGATAAGTCAGGGGAAGAAAAAGGAAGAAGGGAAAGGGAAAGGAAACTGGCAGAAGGGAAAGGAAGTGGGAAAAGGCAGGAAAGAAGGGAGAGGGTGAAGGCAGTAGTGATAGTGAGGTGGATGGAGGTGAGTGGATAAAAGGCGGATAAAAAGAGGGGGAAGAAGAGTGTAATGAGTAAGATGAATGTAAGTGCAGAAGTGACCTCTTTGCATTCGAAGAGGGTATGAAAGGACAGAGCTAAAGTAGCGAAGTGAGAGTGAAGAAAGTGAGAAAGAAGGAGAAAGGCTATGTATGTGAGGAGGTACCGGTGAAAAGTATGAGTATGGAAGTAGGGATGTGCATGGATTTCTTTAGGGAGTAAGGAAAGGTTTTGTCAGATAAGTATGGGGAAGTAAGAGAGGCGGGTAATGAGAATTAGAGAGTATTTGACTGGGTTTTTACTGACATGTATAGGGTTATTATGAGGTGGAGATGTTGAAAGGACAAGGTGAAAGCTAGATTAGTTGGAGCGTTTAGGCGTATGAAAGCGAAAGTGTTAAGTATAAGAGGAAGAACAATACAGGTAAGAATAAGGCTAAATCTGTATGCTTGCCCATTGAGATGTTTGCAAGGAAGAAGTTTGGGGATGATGGGATAGATGAATAAGGAGTTAGTACGGAAGTTGTTAGGGACAGCTAGATGGAGTTAGAGAATTTGTGAACTTGAAGCGGAAGGAGAAGAAAAGATGGACGAATGAAAGGTTGACTTGGGGAGAAATTTTTGAAATTGTAGAAGATTATGAGCTTGACAGGGTTATAAAAGAGAGCAGAAGTGTAAGTGTAAGGGCTGGGGTAGATGAGAGAGTACCAGAGTTTGGAAGCTTTAGGGATGCAGTGTTGAGGGGCCCAATGAGAATGGCCGATAGTGTGTCAGGGGATAGGAGTGTAAGAGCAAGTAATGTAGAGGTGCCAGTGAGGATGAATGATGGTTTGTGGGTGAACAACGGGTTGACGGGTTAGGGATGGTAGTGTACAAAGGGAAGGTCAGATGAGTGGAAGTCGAATAAGTGTTTTAGATGTGGAAAGGAAGGACATACAAAGAATGAGGTAGTGGGCTTTAGGAGCGTGTTTCCGGTGTGGGCAACCGACATTTGGTAAGGGAAGGGTATGTGAAAGATAGTTAAATGCTACCGTGCGACAGGTGGTCATGTTGCTAATGGTTGCAGGGTACCCGGAAAGAATGTAATATGTGGTAACTGTGGTAAAGAATGGGCATTATGCGAGAATGTTCAGAACCGAGAGCTAAGGGTGACGTTCGTGGAAATTGGAAGGGCATGTATCAAGTGTATGCAGACGAAAGAGGGTAATCAGACAGCGAATCTGGGAAACTGAGTGTGAAGGGGGTTCAAATGGGTGGATCCTCCAGGGATGCAAGCGGTGCGCGGTGATGCACAAAAATGGAGGGGGTTGTTGCATGAGGGAGGTTTCGTTGGAAAGACTGACGAGTGCACATGCAAGTGTTGTAAGGAGTAAGATTGATTGCCTTAGTAGATACCGGGTGTAGTGTATGAATGTCATATTTAAGAATGGATGGAGAAATTGAGGAACACGTGGTGAGATTAGGAACTGTCAGGGGCAAAGAGGGATTGGAAATTTAGGGGTAGCAGAAGCTGGAAGTGTGTGTGGAAATCGTTAGAAATTGGGGGGGTGTAGTGATGGATGAAAGTGATTTTTGTGTGATTTGAGAGTACGAATGATAAATATGATATTTTATTGGGATGTGAGTTTTTGAAAAATGAAGGATGAGTGGTCCATTCTAGCATGAATAAATGTAATGGAATTACTGTATAGTGATGTACTTAGATTTGTATTTGGGAAGGATGGTAGGGTTGGAGCAAAATTGTGAAGAGAGGCCTGTAATTGCTACAGAGGTAAAAGTGCTACACATGGTTGGAGGAGTTGTGAGTGTGAAAGTGGCATGGGCCGGATAGCCTCGGATAGCCAACAATGATAGGTGTGAGTATGTGGTTGAGGAATAGGACATAAATAAATTAGGTCAGCAATGTGTGTGTATATGATGGGGTTTTTTGAACATGGGAGATCTGAGGGTATGTTATAACTGCCGGAAAGTGGTGTGGGAAGAAGCGAGTCCGAGGAATATGTGGAGTGATTATGCGGGGAATATTACGACGCTGGTGAATGTGGGATGATGAGAGGTACGTAGTTGCACGGCAGGTGATGACAGGTGATTTGAAAGGAGCTAATGATTGGACGTATGAGGAGTTGGAAGGAAAGAGTAAAGGTAGATTGAAAAACAAGATAACGTAGAGAAACGATTGAGGAGAATGTTGTGGGTAGGCGGGTGCATTGTTGGAGACGAGGATTTTGGGGGACTGCTTCCTGAATTTAAAATAGTTCTGAAGACGACACTCTATATATCAGCTGCCCCCGACATTTTTCTCCCGCTTCATCAATCGTGAGATAGAGGAGTGAGGAGCTGGAGAGGGTGGGAGTGATTGGAAAGGAGTGCAGCGCCTGAATAGCCCCATTGTACCGTACATAAGCCAGATGGAAGTTTATGGATGTGTGGATTATCTGAAGGTGAATGAAGGAACTGGTGAAAGAGCGATTCCCCGATGAATGTTGTGTGTTTGATTGTAAGGCAAAGATGAATGGAACAGTGTTTTCATAAAATTAGATCTGTGTGTTATTACCAGATGCTTCTGGAGAAGGGGAGCAGCACACACGCCTTTTCTAGTGGTTCTGCCACTACCAGTTCAAGATTGAGTTTGACTGGCTAATGCGCCTGCTGCCTTCCAAAGGGCAACAATGAATGTGGTTCTGGCTGGGCTTTGATCGCAAGAAGGTAACTGTTTTTATAGATGACATTTAATGCGATGAGACTGTAGAAGAGAATGGAACTGCTTGAACGAGTGTTAGAAAGGTTGGAAGAAGTAGGAATAAAAGTAAAACTGAAAAGTGTGCTTGGTTGGCTGGGAGGTGAATTCCTAGGTCATGGTGAGTGGAAGAGGTAAGGAAGAGTGATAAGTTCGTGAATAAGGTAAGGGAATTTCACGCCCCGACCGCAGGCGTGAGTTACAGCGGATTTTGGGTTTAATTGAGTTTGGAAGGAAGTTATAAAAGATTGTTCAGGGATTGGGAAACCACTTACTGAATGGACGGGAAGAGAAATTGTAAGATTGAAATGGGATGAGCGAATGATCGCCGCTCGAGAGATTGAAAGAGGAGGCTGCAAGAGACGTGACGTTGGCTTTCCCCGGACTATAGTGAGAATGCGCGAATAAAACTAGAAATTGCAGAAGCACGGATGCAAATATAGTATGGGAGGATGCTTACTACAAATGCAGAAGGCGAATGGGGAGAAACAATTATATGATCATATGAGCAAGGCGTTTGGAAAGGCAGAATAATATTCGTGATTGGAAAAGGAATTATTGCACATGTCAGAAAGCGCGAAAGATTTATGGGGTAGTGATTTGTGGATAATGGACGGACTCATCGACCGCTAGTATATATGGTTGGAAAAGGAGAGGTGAATGCTAGGAATTGGCGAACGAGTAGAGGATTTGAATGAGTTTAGTTTTAAGGAGTATGTACAGGTAGACAGAATATTGTTGTGATGCTATGTCGCGTATGTGGACTGAACGATGATAGGTTAGGAGCGCACTGGGACCTGACCAAGTACCTGTGGATTTGTGGTAAAGCAAACAGTATGTAGGGGAGAATCGAGTGTGGGAATGTCTGCTTGTGGGTTGCAGTTTGAAATAAACGGGTTGATTGACGGAGTACCCGCGAAAGCATGAAATCCAGTTACGTGAAAAGGTGATGAATGAGATGCCGGAAGGAGGGAGGCGAGGAAGGAAGGGAATTAGATGAGGAGGAAAAGTTAGTGAAAGTCTTGTTGGTAGTGGCTGAAATGTTTTAAAATTATAGTACGATTGTTCTTGATGGAATAGGCCGTGGAGTATAAAGGAAGGGTGGAGAAAATGGTATGAATGTGATTTTTAAATGTTCACTGTGGAAAGGATACTTGTAGCTGGCTGGTTAAGAAAGGTGATTGTGGGGAAAATGAGGGAATACGGGTAGGCTGAGAATATCATGAAGATGAATGCGATGAGGATGGCTGGGAGGAAGCTACAGGTGAATGTAGCCGTGAGAGCGTGGGTGGTATGCATGAAGCGAAAGGTAAATTAGTAACAAATGTAGTGGTGGATCAGAATAAATATTGTAGTTTATAGACACGGAGCACAAGTGTTTGTTAGTGAGTAGTACAGAAGTAGAATTGAAAGGTGCGCATTGGGATATAAAAGAAAATCAACGAAAGTGTAAGGATACATGGTTTGGGACAAGGGAGCAAAGTTAGTATGGGAGGAGGTACAACTAAAAATTCAGTTAGGGAATTTAAATAATACATAATTTTAGTCATGGATGAGAAATGATATACAACATGTTTTTTATTAGGAATTGGATTTTATGAGAATGTGCTGACAGGCGTGGATGTCGAGGAATTTTAGAAAGGGGCGGCAGGAAATAACGAAGGTTAAAGGAGGGATGTGTCTAAAACTAGTTTTGTAGGTATGGTAGATATTGCAAGGAGTGAAATGATTTGTTGGAGTGAAGAGGAAATTAAGCAGATGCAAAATCAGTACAAAAATAAATATGTTAAGAGAGGTGTGTTAGGTGGAAGTTGGCCAGCCTGAGTTAGAAGTGTATGTTTAAGTGCTAAGAGATTTGTTGTATGTAAAGGTATAGTTTATTTTTGCATCAGAAGAATATGGGATGGGAAGTGTATGTGCCAGTATTTTCGAAGACGAGCCGTGGGTATGTGTTTATTGGTGCATAATAGGTTTTGGGGCATCTGGGGAAAAAAATAAATTATGGGAATGTATGAGAGAGAGATTGTATGTGCCTGGATTGAGTAAAATTTAGCGGAGGAAGCATTACGTGTGTGGACTGTCATGGTATATCAGTGTGCATATGATCCATCTAGCATTGCAGATGAAAGAGTTATTTGAGATGGTTGTGATTGATTGTGTGTCGTTGCCTGTGACTGCTAGGAGTGACATGTGGGAATGGTTGTAATGGTAGATCATTTGAGTAGTTTGTACAAGGTGTAGCGATTCGAACAAAAGAGTGAGACTGTGGCGAATGGTGGGGTCATGGATGTTGCTGGCCGTGCGTGTGCAAGCCGACAATGTTGAGTGACAATGGGCCTGAATTTGTTGGATGGGAGTTTGAGCAAATGTTACAGATTTAAAGATAGAACATGTGTACTCTACGCCGTATATGCCCAGTGCGTAATGGATTGGCGGAACGAACGGTGAGAACGCTGACAGAGATATTACGATGATGAGTGAATGTGATAATGATTGGGATGTAACGTTGGGCGAAAGGCAGGGTATACAACGCCACTGTGCATAAGTGGTATTGGTATGTCTCCGTGTAAATATGTGTTAAATTTTTGAAAAGATAGTGAGATCGTAGATTGGGTCTATCTGAGAATGATAGGGGAGGTATGGAAGAAGGCGCATGAAAGGTTTGAAAGTTACAAGGTGGCGCGTAGAAAGTGTTGAAACAAGTAATCGAGAAAGGGCGTTGAATGTAAATAAAGTGCGTGGAAAATTTGAGGGTCCGTATGAGGTGTTGCTGGTCCAGTGGGCTTAGTTATGTTGTAGGGGAAGTATGTAGATGGTAGTGAGAGAAATGCGAGCTATCACAACCAGTTACGAGATGGGAAGGATGTACCCAATATAAAGTAGAGAATGGGGTGTATAAATGGTTGAAATCGAATGTGGGTGAACCAAGTATGCATGAGAGCTTGTGTATGGAGGATCAGCAATTTGTTTTGGTAGAGTATGGTAAAAAACGTAAGAAAGGGAAGAACGTAAGTAAACTGAATATCGTAGTTGTGTGATAGGTGTGAGTGCCAAAGGAAATGAGGATAAAGCTGTAATACGGATGAATGGGATGGTATGGATAGAACGTGATAGCATATGCGGGTTTGATATAACTGAGTTGACTGAACGTGTAGGGGTTAGTGGAAACGGGTTGGAGGAGCGAAAGTGTAAGAGTAAGAGCGTAGCAGTGATAGACGAGTGATTTAAAGCATGAATGAATCGTTGCAAGAATTGGAAAGGTCATGAGCGAATGGGATGGGTTAGTTGAAGAATTGGGAGGTATTTGGAACGAGTTAGAGGGTATAGATGAGATTGTGGATGAAATTGAGAGTGTAATAGTGAAGAAGATAGCGTGAATCTGAGAGAGAATGGAGGAGATGATGTGAGTTTGAGTGTTGCTAGGAGAGAGGAGTGATTCTGAGAGAATGATTGGCGCGTTCGCGAACGCGATCTAGAGGACCTGCTAGTGAGCATCCGTGGTGTTATGTGTATATGATTTGAAAGAGGAAAGGTGTTGGTTGAGCTGGCATGCATAAAAGGGGGAGAAATGAGGGATGAATAAAATTTGTTTTTATTTAGCATTCCTGAACGTTTTGTGTGAGAGAGAGAGAGAGAGAGAGAGAGAGAGAGAGAGAGAGAGAGTGTGTAATTGTCGGTGAGTGTCGTTGTTGGAAGAGGGATGAGGTCGTTAGTTTGTTTGGCGGCGCTGTCTGTCTGTCTGTGGAATATGTGAAGGATTTTTTCAGTTTTTCTGGGAGTCTTTAGTCAGAGCTAGTGCCGGTCAGTGGGTTCTGTGTGGGACAGCTTTTTGTCGCATCTTTTCTGGGAGTTGTTGGTTTTCTTTGTTGTGTGCTGTTTATTTGTGTGTGTTCTGTTTCTTTTTTTTTTTTTTTGTATTTCCTTGTTGTGTTTGTGGTTGTTTATGTTGTGGTTGTTGCGTGACCTTTATCCATCTCCAGCAACCGAAGATCAGGGTGAGTGTTGTTTGTTGTTTTGTTTGTGGGTTAGAATTCCGCCACAGTTTGACGGGGTTGCTTGGGCAAGAGTCAGAAAGAGTCCTGTGTCCTGTCAGGGCTCTCAAGTTCTACTTAGCCAAGACCAAGGAGACTAGAGGCTCATCGGACAGTCTGTGGTGTTCGGTGAAGAGACCTGATCTTCCCATGTCTAAGAATGCCTTAGCATTCTTTTTAAGAAGTACTATTAGAGAGGCTCATTCCTCCTGCCTAGAAGGTGACATGAGACTTCTGAAAGTAAAGGCTCATGAAGTAAGAGTTATCGCGACTTCGGTGGCTTTCCAAAAGAATATGTCCCTGAATGATATTCTTGATGCCACCTTCTGGCGAAGTAATTCAGTGTTCGCTTCGCATTACTTGCGGGATGTGAAGACGACATTTGAAGACTGCTCTTCGCTGGGACCATACGTTTCCGCAGACACAATGTTGGGAGAAGAGGGCAATACTCATCCTATCCTTTAGGGGTTAGGTAGTATTTTTTAATCTTGTTGTTGTATTTTTTGGTTGTTGGGTGGCCATTGAGATGGACGTCCCAATTTTTTAGCCTATGTTAGGTTCATTGCCTTAGATAGGTCGGTCAGGTGGTTGGTCGTTGCTCCTTTTCCCTCTCTGTATGGTCGCATGATCTGGTCCTATTGTGGTCACGCCCCCGTGGACAGGTCATCTAGATCTCTCCAGCTTTATAGGTCCCTACCTTGCTGGAGACTCTAGAAAAGCAGAAGCAGGCTTGGGTGACAGATAACCTCGAAGTCAGCTATGCTAACAGGTAAGGAACCAAGGCGTCAATCGCCTACATTTATTTGTTTCCTAAATCCTATTCTGTCTCTTCCCACCTCCTACGGTGGGATTCAGCTATATATATATCTGGCAGGTAAGTGTCATGAACAAAATGATATTTTAATAATAAAATAAGGTTTGTTCATACTTACCTGGCAGATATATATACTTTTAGTGCCCACCCGCCTCCCCTCTTGAGACAGTGGCACTAGAAAATCTGAATAGAAAATGGGAATGGTTCCTGATTCCCGCCTCCCAGCGGCAGGAATGAGTACTAACCACCTGGCCACATTGCGTGTGCCGCGAGTTTTGAAATTCTGTCGGATTTCGGAGAAATACAGCTATATATATATCTGCCAGGTAAGTATGAACAAACCTTATTTTATTATTAAAATATTTTTCTGGTGCCTGGGTCACCAATTCCAATTTCATTTAAGTACAGTACATAAGCAGTCTCAAGTTACCAAATGGACAGCATATGGCATGTACAGTGCATTCTAAGTGAATAATAATTTGAAACATTACAAAAAATAAATGCCCACAGTTATCACCTTAGTTCAGAATATGAACATTATCAGTATACTGTACAGTAATTCCTTCAGTACCCTGATCTTCCTTATCCGGAACTCAGCACACCCAGACCAGGGACCAAGGACCAAAGATATATAATATACAGTATGTAAATTCAAAGAAATTTGAGAAAACCACACTCTGATGGTTGACAATGTTGCAAGCCTAAGGAAAGTGCTGGTAACACTGCTTTCATTCGTAAACAGACTGAGAAAGGGTTATATGGGGGTGGGGGAGGCCTGGAAAAGTTTCCAAGGTGGTGGGGTTGTCAGATGGCTGGACACCATGGAAGAGGAGGGGCAGTAAAATTGTGTAGAGAGACTCACTCAGAGAAATGGTTATCCTAGAAGGTGGGTGGAGTAGGGAAGTAGTTTCTTTATGATGTTTTATGTTTTTATTTTGATGCTTTTTCTACATTTGATTAAAGGATATGTACAGCACTAGAGTGTAACAAAGCAAAAGAAAGGAGGAGGACCTATGGTTTACTTACTATATATATATATATATATATATATATATATATATATATATATATATATATATATATATATATATATATATATATATATATATATATATATATATATATATATACTGTAATCATGAAGCCACAAATGTCACTTAATATCAAATTCACGCTACCTCAGGAATATCTCCGAAGGAGAATTATCACCGAAGGGGAATTTATATAAGTGATAAATGAATTGGAACCCATTGGGACACGAACCCTTGACATGGGCCTATTCAGCGACTCCAGTGGACGTTACCACTACACCATCAAGAGAGGTATAAGTCATTACCGAGTCTGCTGTAGTGTTTTTTCCCATCGTGAGCGGGGAAATTGTACTTAGCCTCGGCAATGACCCACCTCCGCCATGATAGTTCGTTGGTACGTTTGGAACACGCAGCTCTTATTATGAAATTTTTTATCACACCATGATTTATATACAATCATGAAGCTACAAATGTCGCTTAATATCAAATTCACGCTACCTCAGGAATATCTCTGAAGGAGAATTATCACCGAAGGGGAATTTATATAAGTGATAAATGAATTGGAACCCATCGGGACACGAACCCTTGACATGGGCCTATTCAGCGACTCCAGTGGACGTTACCACTACACCATCAAGAGAGGTATAAGTCATTACCGAGTCTGCTGTAGTGTTTTTTCCCGTCGTGAGCGGGGAAATTGTACTTAGCCTCGGCAATGACCCACCTCCGCCATGATAGTTCGTTGGTACGTTTGGAACACGCAGCTCTTATTATGAAATTTTTTATCACACCATGATTTATATACAATCATGAAGCTACAAATGTCGCTTAATATCAAATTCACGCTACCTCAGGAATATCTCCGAAGGGGAATTTATATAAGTGATAAATGAATTGGAACCCATCAGGACACGAACCCTTGACATGGGCCTATTCAGCGACTCCAGTGGACGTTACCACTACGCCATCAAGAGAGGTATAAGTCATTACCAAGTCTGCTGTACTGTTTTTTCCCGTCGTGAGCGGGGAAATTGTACTTATCCTCGGCAATGACCCACATCCGCCATGATAGTTCGTTGGTACGTTTGGAACACGCAGCTCTTATTATGAAATTTTTTATCACACCGTGATTTATATACAATCATGAAGCTACAAATGTCACTTAATATCAAATTCACGCTACCTCAGGAATATCTCTGAAGGAGAATTATCACCGAAGGGGAATTTATATAAGTGATAAATGAATTGGAACCCATCGGGACACGAACCCTTGACATGGGCCTATTCAGTGACACCAGTGGACGTTACCACTACGCCATCAAGAGAGGTATAAATCATTACCAAGTCTGCTGTACTGTTTTTTCCCGTCGTGAGCGGGGAAATTGTACTTAGCCTCGGCAATGACCCACCTCCTCCATGATAGTTCGTTGGTACGTTTGGAACATGCAGCTCTTATTATGAAATTTTTTATCACCGGATTTATATACAATCATGAAGCTACAAATGTTGCTTAATATCAAATTCACGCTACCTCAGGAATATCTCCGAAGGAGGATTATTACCGAAAGGGAATTTATATAAGTGATAAATGAATTGGAACCCATCGGGACACGAACCCTTGACATGGGCCTATTCAGCTAAGTACAATTTCCCCGCTCACGACGGGAAAGAACAGTACAGCAGACTCGGTAATGACTTATACCTCTCTTGATGGCGTAGTGGTAACGTCCACTGGAGTCGCTGAATAGGCCCATGTCAAGGGTTCGTGTCCCGATGGGTTCCAATTCATTTATCACTTATATAAATTCCCCTTCGGTGATAATTCTCCTTCGGTGATATTCCTGAGGTAGCGTGAATTTGATATTTGCTTTGACATTTGTAGCTTCATGATTGTATATAAATCACGGTGTGATAAAAATTTCATATATATATATATATATATATATATATATATACAGGGTGCGGCATAAGTAATGCCCTTTGTTTAAGTGGAACAAAATCAAAGCCTTTTTGATTATCCTTTATTTTTTCAAACATCAATGTATTGCCACAGGTTAATAGATTAATATAATATATTAACAAAATTAATGCTTATTCAGTTTAATAATGTTTATACAAATACTAATTGCTAACTCTGCAAAAAGACGCCTATTGGAGTTTTGAGGAGAACGCAGCAACAATTCTTGTAGTTCATTGGACTTTTCTAAGCTTGTTGCAACAACTGCCCTACCCGCTCTTTGAGCATCACTTACACTTCCTGTGGATTCAAATTTTCTAATCAAGCTTGTGATATTTCGGTTTTGCACCCTTGGGATGTTAAATTCAGCTGATAACAATCTTGCAGTTTCAGCACCATTTTTATTGTTTTGATAGTACAATTGAATTGCTTTTACTCTCTGTTCCTTTGTTAATCTCATGGTTGTATAAAATATCTGAAAAAATGAAGATTTAGCAAATTAATTAAAGAAATTAAAAAAAAAAAATATACATTATAAGATATAAAATTAAAAAGGGCATTACTTATGCTGCACCTGTATATATATATATATATATATATATATATATATATATATATATATATATATATATATATATATATATATATATATATATATATATATATATATATATATATATATATATAGAGATAGAGAGAGAGAGAGAGAGAGAGAGAGAGAGAGAGTCTCTCTCTCTCTCTCTCTTGTATATATATATATATATATATATATATATATATATATATATATATATATATATATATATATATATATATATATATATATATATATATATATATATATATATATATATATATATATATATATATATATATATATATATATATATATATATATATATATATTATATATATATGATATTATATCTCTCTATATATATATATATATATATATATATATATATATATATATATATATATATATTGTAAGTAAAGAGCCCGACGCTGTCTCTTCCAAACGTGTGTGTTCATGTGTTAGGTCAATCGTCATCTATCGGAGTGGACAGGACAAAGCAAGCGTCTCGTTTTCTTTCTCTACAGGAATGCGATTTCAACCATACAATATTTCCGTCTGTTTCTCCCTAAGCATTGTTGTCTTGATGTATGTACAATCACCGCTACTTACATTGCCATGCAAGCATTCTAATCATGTACTCATAATGTTCCAACGAATCTTCTGTATCAAACAGTATGTGTGTTTCTGTTTGTGAAGACGCCAGACGTCTCTCCATTTCACATATATTATGCTACTGCATTGTATCCATTAATGTCTCAAATCTCATGCAGTTGGCCATGTGTTGAATCTCCTGGCTTTTCCATTGGTATATATTTCATCACTGAATGTTAATTATGTCTCTTGATATCGCCATCTGTTTGTCTACTGACAAACACAGATGCTCGAGCCTGTACCTCTGTTTTTACCTGTCTGTGTGTAGACGCTACCTTACTGCTCGCACGCGTCAATAACATCTTCGAAGATTCTGTACATTAGTCTCAGTAAGGAACTACCAATAAACCAGTAAACACCCAGCCAGTATGTCACTCATACCCCAGTCCTTACAAGATATGTCATAAACTGGTCATCTTGGTTGGGGAGAGAATTGAACAAATTTAAAACTTATGACTGCAAAGGAACCAAGTGCGCCCATATTATGAACAAAGGAAAAGTTATTTGAAACTTACCTTAGATTTTCCCTGGTTTTACAATTGAATGAGTAAGGTCGCCATTTGGAATTAGAATTCTTTTACAATTCAAAGGGGTTTATTTACAGAGATTTAGCAATTAAACAAGGAGACAAACAACGCAAAATGGTACCCACTGGGCAGGCTCATTAAATATATACAGAGAGCAATACTGCAGTGATTGGCAACAAGCAAGCTAATTAATAAGGGGCCAATGTACCATACAATTATTCCCGTTATAATAATAATAACAACCTGGGTTAGGCCAAAATTACAATTAAGGGTTCTTCGTTAATTGCTGCGAAGGATTGAACTCCAGGATGAGGAAAAATAATTCGTATAAAATTTGGCGGGGCCACAACAGACTTCAGGAATCGGACTGCGACCAGGAATAGTTTCAGGATTTGAAAGGCAGTCAGAATTATCGGATACAGGGCGCAATTGAACAGCGGGTCTCTCCTGCAAGAGAGGTTCTGGATTAGAAACGGCGGGGCACACTGAAGGAAATGGAATCCCCCTATAAAATGTTACACATTGCGCATGTTAAATATTAACCACTAAGTAGCCCAGCAGATAGTTATAAGGAAATCACGTAAGCACGGTAGGGGGATCGTAATTGATTGGGCTGTTAACTGTATATATATGTAGCACAACATGCTGCCAACATCTACAAATTCACATTTTAAATAATTTTTTGTAATTAATTAGAGATGAAATATCAGCAATAATATAATATTCTCTTGTTATATGTATAATACTGTAATCATACTTATGAGTCAATTAAACATGTAATGAAAGGGTACTATGTGGTAAATCAAGCAAAAAGAAAAAAAAGGCAACACGCAATACTGCACAAAGAAACATACACACACGCACACAATGCAAAAGAGGTAGAGAGAAAGTTAGCTTTTGCAGTTGTCATTGGCTTAAAAGCACGAACTCGCTTAACAATCATGAAGCGTCACTATATTTCTTGTTATTGTGCTTAATTAGTCGCTTGTTTGGACTGTTGTTAGTGAATTGCTTTTGTGATATTTCCTGAGCATGTGGCTTTCACTGTAGGTCTTGCTTATGTTTATGGCACTGTGCATTGTGTAATGGCCCCACCTTGTCCTAAGAGGGCAAGGAAGTTGTTGACCCTTCAACAGAAGCTCAAAATTGTTGGGAGAATGGAGCAAAGTTGGTCAAAGTGACGTATGGAGGAGTATGGCATTACCCGGTCAACTGTGCATGATATCAAGGCTTCCCAGGACAAGCTGAAGAAGTACATGACGGACTTCAGTAAGAAGATGGCCAGGAGTCAAGGCCACAGGGTCATGGCAAAAAGCCATTATGAGGACATTGAGGAGTTGACCTTGAAGTGGTTTCCTCAGCAGAGGGCTACTGGCATGAACGTGAGTGTTGCCGAGTTGAAGGCTGCAGCAACGAAGTTCTCAGGCTTGCATAATGTTGCAGACTTCAAGGCATCCGAAGGTCAGCTGATTCGATATAAGATTCAACACGAACTTTATAATGAGAAGACTCCTGGTGAAGCTTTGATGCTTCTGAGGAAACAGGAATTTCAGTTGACAGAAATTCCCTTTGTTAATGTTGATGTGCCAGGCTCATCCAGTGAGGAATGTGATCTCTATTTACCACCCCTCGATGAAAAGGACCCTCTAGATATCCAGTAGGCACAGGAATATGATGATGCTGGTCTCAACAGCACATTCAACCTGGTGGAGGGGGAGGTGGAGTTTTAAACCCCCTCACTGGTTTTTAAATTGTCCAGCCACTATAAAGCATCAAGGGCAGCGCACATAGTTAAGTGACGGAGTAAAAAAATATTTTTACATTTTGTCAGTTTTTGTTTTGTTTTTGTGTATGATCTATTTTGGGAAAAATTATAAAAATTGTTCATGTAAACTATCATATTGTGTTGCATATGAGAGAAAAAGGGGTATATTTTTTTTGTACAATGTTTTTGGGGGAAAACTATAAATATTGATTATGTAACGAATCGAACTGTGTTGCATATGAGAGAAAAAAGGGGTTTACTCTTTTTTTATCCTTTACAGTACAATGTATTTTACAGTATGGGGATAGAACCGGTAGATGAAAAACATTGTGTAGGCTACCCATATTGCGAGCCGTGCAAGAGAGAAAAAGAAAGAGTGCTTTTTTTGTTTTGTTTTTAAGTGTAAATAATTTACAGTTTATTTTTTAGGACAAATGGTGGAAAAATACAGTGGATACCGGTAATTGCTGTTGGCATTAATATTTCAGTTTAATTGCTGTTGGCATCAATATTTGTTTAATTGCTGTTGGCATCAATATTTGTTTAATTGCTGTTGGCATCAATATTTCAGTTTAACCCTTACAGGACAGGCTAATTATAAATTAGGCACACCCTTAGACTGGGCTAAATTTAAGATTGCCAATTAAAAAAAAAAAAATAACATCCCTGGTAAGAGGAAGATATGCATATGCACATGGTATAAGAAAATTCTACAAAAATTTTTGTAACTTCCATGGGAAGTTGAAAGGGAATATTTCCAACCCTGTGCAAGGCCTCTTTACCAAGGCAAGTCATAAAAACATGCTAATTTTACCAAGTTATGTATGTTTTATTTTTTTTTTTGTAAAATTATAATTATAGCTCACACATCATCATAACAAATAAGAACTAAAATTAGTAACAAATTCCGAGTACTGTATATTTATTGTAAAACATTTACGAGACATCCCTTTGAAATCTCTAGGCGTTTAAACTGATCTCTCCTGTACTGACTTTAAAGTCTGACTTGATGTTCAAGTTGCCGTAAGAGTTGCCCACAAGTCATTTATGGCCCATAGAAGTGATCTGAACACTTTTCCCTCAAAGCTTGTTTAAACTGTATGGTGCAAAGTTGGTCATCACAGAACGATGCTCGGTCGTAACCTTAAAGCTATAAATAATCAATTGACGACACCCCCCCCCCTCACAAAGGGTTAAAGTGTGATGGTTATCGCTTATAAGCCTATTTAGTTTGTTTGTGCAGTATTGACAAGGTAAGGTGAGGAGGGGTATGGAGTTGCCCTTGAACACCTTTATCCAGATTTTGCCCTCATCCAACAGGCCTTTGGCTCCATAATAATCTGGACAGTTGAGAAATTACTTATAGTAAATATTTTTTTTAGTATAAATTTTTTTATTTTTGCAGATTTGATTCCAGGAAAACCCAAGGTATTTATTATTGTTTTAAATAAGCATAATGATTAAGACAAAAGTGGCTTTATGTAATGTTAGGCAGTGATATTTCTTCATATTTTCTGCAGTTTGGCCCATTACTTTAAAAACTTTCATAATTTTTTTGTTTCAGGTGAAAAAAAAAAAAAAAAAAAATGACACTCTAACCTGAAGGATGGAATCCAGTTTAAGAACATCAATTGGTCAGCTGTCACTCTTGATGAATATTGCCTTAAATTCCCTTTTAATGAAGTTTTATTTTTGGAGTAAATAAAAGTATAGCTTTAATAAAATTTCTTTGGTGATAAAAAAATGGTCCTCTAAGTGTGCTGTGTCAAGAAATTGACTCGGTCACTAGTCTTAACATATAACTGATTTATGCAACTGGACAAATGGTTAATAATGTGCATATTGGACAAATGGTTAATAATGTGCATATCTTTAAATTATGGCTCTGTTCCCAATGTTTCCTGTATACCAGGCAACGATTCTGTATTCAGATGTATAAAGTAATTTTTTCTAATCTACTGGGAGCCACTTTAAAAAATTTGTAAGATAACCAAATTGTTTAAAGCAAAATGACAGTAATGACCACAACCAACCTTATGGCAATTAAAAATTGTAAAGATTTATGGGTTAAATTGAATTTTTATTCCACAAATAAATTCAAAATACTGTACCTTAGAAAATACATTATACAGAAATCTCCATTGTATTAAATAAAACTCCTCTACCAATATAAGTTTATTAAGTGAAAACCACATATAGCAGCACTTTCCTTAACGAGTCGGATGACTCAAGGTGCCACTTTTTCGCGTAACCTCACCTCTGTCTTGAAATACACAAAATATACTGTATAGTAACAACTGTAATTCTTTTTTCTTAAAAATAACAAAATTATAACAAATATTTTAAGTTTTCTTTTTCACATTCATATCAGTAGTAGAGCCCCTGACAACCCCTGCATGTGAGGAATTCACAAAGACTTAACTCCTGTCACACATGGCAGGAGACAATACAAGCATAGAACATTTAAGAATGGAGGCTAGAATTGCATTGAACCCCTATGAAAAGGGATAGTTATAATCAGAAGACACCTCACGTCCAGGGTTTGTTTATGGTGTACATCTGGGAAGACTGGCAGAATGACTCATTGTAAAGTGAATATTTCCAATTAGCGTTGGCCAGGTCAGGTTAAAAGGTCGTCATCGTGCAGCAAGACAGTGAGGATCCACTTGTGATGGGATGTTGTTTTTTCTTTTACATTTTTTAATATATATATATATGTGTATATATATATATACTGTACTTTAAAATGTCACCTGGGTCTAGAGATGCCTAGTTAGACACTCTGGACAATTAAGTTTGCAAATAATCCAGGTGACTTATGTTAGTGTCCCCCTAGTTTCATAGATGATTAGAAAGTAGGTTTTCCATGGCATTAACTTAAATTATCATGAAAAATAAAACACCACACAGCATCATGTAATAAAAAAAGTATAAACATCTGGGCAGGAATGATCCCCCAATCAAAACTGTCCAGTACATATAAGCAAGCAATGTCTGCTAAGGTATAGCTAAGTATAACTTTATATACCCTTACACCACATACAAAAAGAAACCTAGTATCTTACATTACGTACCTTATGACTTAAATATTGCAACAAAACCAAGAAATTAAGATCTCTGTATCACAAAAATATTAAATTTTGCACAAAAATATCAAAATTTTGTCTATTAACAAATATAATTCACTAACAACATATCAACAAAACTTACAATATTCAGAACTATACACCTGAATATTCATATAAAAAAATATGCATAGATTAGACATGAGCTGCTGCCTGGATTTATCAAACTGAGAAAGAAAGATCGCAGAGGTTTCGGTGAACAAGCATCCAAAGTCTCTTAACGACGAGGGCCCCAGATGGTAGGAGCTGCAGCCTGGAACGCTGGTGCACCCATGGATGGGAAATCTTCAGAGGAATTCATGTTAGGAGCCTCCTGTGCCCAAGGAGCACCACTAACCACAAACCCTTGCTGTAAAATATAGTTCAGTTTAGATATGCAGAAAAAAAACAAAATGAAAATTACTACGGTAAATCATGAAAAAATCTAAACTATAGAGGACTGGTCACTTGCCTTTCCTGGAGTACCACCACCCCTTGCGCCTTGTGGAGCTGAATCATCAGACTGGAATACACTCTTGTTTCCTTTATTTGGGCTCATGTAACACTCCATATCCTCTCTCTCCACAATATCTTGCATGTATTCCTCCATCAGATTGAGAAGATGGTCTTTACATTCTTCAACATCTTCCTCAGCGCCCATTACAGTAACAGTGTTTGGATCATCATCTCCACGAGGGAATTTAATTTCCACCTAATGAATAAGAACATTAAATTTATCTACAGTGCCCTGAAGAATAAGGTTACAGTACAGTTTTTAATCATCCACACAAAAAAAAAAATTAAACTGGTCTTGCATATATATACTTATGCCCAAGAAAAGAAAAAATACATTTTCCTCTCACCTTGTAATCTTCCATAATTTTTCTAATGGCACGGCCTCGGGTTCCAATAAGGCGAGAGTGAATTCTGCTGTCAATTTCTACTGTATCCTTGACCATCTTATCCAGTTCCCCAGTAATGGCTAAAATGGCAGCTTTGGCATCATTTACGTTCTTTTCATAACCTGTTATAGTAATTACACTCTCCTCTGGATCACCTCTGGGTGGGAACTGAATATTTACATCATGCTTTTCTCTGATCTTGGAGATCACAGCTCCCCTCTTACCAATGATCTTAGGGTGATATTCAGGGTCGACTTCCATACGAATCTGGAATGACCTAGCTTGTCGATCCAGTTCTTCTTCCTCCAGCTGAGCAACTTTAAGCTTGAGAGCTTCTTTAGCTCTTTCTGTGTTGGCTGGGGGACCAGTTATCTTAATAATGTCACTTTCTTCTTGTGGAGGTGGAACCTGTATGTTCACATCATACTCGGTCATCATGTTACGTACATTCTCTCCCTTCTGTCCTATGATAAATCTGTGATGTCTAAAAGCTACTTGCTCTTCCACAGTTATTGGGACTAATGCCAACAGGGCATCTCTAGCAGCTTCACACTTCTCTTTCTTGCCAGACAAACGAACAATGTCCTGAGGCCTAGTAACAGGCTCGGCATCCCCGTTAACTTCTCCATTAATCTGCATCTGTGACATATCAATATTCAAGTCCTTCTCAGGGAACTTAATCTGTACATCAAATTCTGTTGTGATAGCCTGAACCTTACTACCACGAGCTCCCATTACTGTACGATGGTATTTCTGTGGAATAATCACTTCCATGCTTATAATCTCATCCAACTCTGTAACAATTTCAGAAATACGAGCCTTAGCTGCCTCTACACACTCCTTTGCACCTTTCAGAGTCACCTTGAAAAAACAAAATAAACTTATGTTAAACTTGAAAAGATAGCCTGAATCTCTGGTAAATTACAAATATTGGGAGGCTATGAATAAGTTTCACTAGTCAAACTTTAACCAATAGTGATCCAAGCTTTATTGAAGCTGTGTAAACAAACGTATCCATGTTACGAGAAACAAGTTTCACTAACCTTATCACTTTGAACACCAGCTCTTGGGAATGAGACAGTAACCCCTCCATACTGATCACCAATCTGACGGAGAACTTCTCCCCTACGTGCTACAAAATGACGATGGTGTTTAGGATCCACAGTCATTGTGTCTTCTACTATTAAATCAAGCTCTTTGATTGTTGCCTCAAGCTGCTCCTTTGCTCTGGCTACGGCATCCTGCAAAATTAAGTTTTAAAAAATTACTTGATAACATCTAATGGGAGAATGCAATCGTTTCAGTATGACACTGCTAACAGACTGTATAGTACAGCAGTATTTATGTACCACTATATCACAAAAACTAATTAAACTATAGCCTACATACCTTTTTACCAATAATTGTTATGAGTTCCTTATCTTCATCTTTGTCTGTAGGGAATATAATTCTTGCTCCAGTAGCATCACGGATCTTACGAATGTTTGCACCATTTCGTCCAATCAAGAATCGGTGGTGCTGAGGTTTGGCGCGTACCTGTGAAAAGATGGATGTAGTTCTTCACCCCTCAAACATAAAACCAATAGATGGCTCTACATTTCCATTTCATCACTGCAATTCTACTTACAGAAATTAATACAAAGTGTATAACCAAAATCTGGAAAAATTTACTTTACTGAAAAAATTGAGTTCTTTAGAAAGAGCCATGGATATACTCACTTCTGTAGTAAAACTGGCTAACTGCTTTTCATTGCTCAGTTCTACTAACATCTGCTTAGCTTTCTGGACTTCATCCTTGGGTCCTCTAATGGTTACCTTTTTAAAAATAAATTTTTTTTTTTAAGTATTATTTAAAGTACAGGTTCCTTATTGCTTATAGTACTATATTTTTCTTTATAAATTTTACACTTTTCACTTATCAAAGTAGAGTTAATGGCTGTACTATAAAAACAATTCAAGAAAAGTTTTCCAACACATGAAAAGCTATATTACTTTACACACACACCCACAATTTTTTTTACCCAAATTAGTAGGAAAAACTGCAGACCCTGATAGAGATCTCGCGTAAAAAACAGTAAATTACACTGGACAATTTCTCACAGTAATCCCACTGATGCATGTTGTCTATTTACTAAATATCAGTTGTTAAATTTCACTGGGCATGTAAGACTTCAATAACAAGAGCATAAAGAGCTATAATAAAGGAAAGACATGAAGATTAGTGCTTATATAGTTGAGTGACTCCTGAACTTGGAATTATCCAATTTTTACTAACATTCAAAGGACAGAAAATATAATCTCAATGATAGGATAAAATCTATTCATAGTATGTAAATAAATTTGTTAAGTACATAGTTATCTGTAAAGTTCCTAGAATTTACTGACATTTACTTCCAACAAACAACACTGTCATGAAGCTAGACCAGTTTTTTATACCAACTGCTTCATAAAGCAACAAATAACTGTACTATTTGAAAATGTCTAAATTTAGCCTGGAAAACCATTTGTGCACCAACTTGTAGTGCAAGTGAATTAGATGAAAAACCTCATGCATTTCTTCACAACAAGCATCAAAGAGGAAAAAGGAACCTAACCCAACAAAAAATAATACAACTAGACTTCTTTCAGATGGATTATAACAAGAATTCATACACTTAAACTTGCAATTGCTGCCTTGATAACTTGAATCAAGCCAATACTCGAATATCTTGCCAATATTTAAACACATGAAACTTTCTAACTTTATTACAGTAAATCTTTACGCCTAAAACAACTTGCTAGAAAGTAAAATGCATTACCTTGTCGGAGTTTGCATCAGGAGGTGGGAACTTTATGGCAACTCCTCCACATTCCTCACTGATGCTCTGAATCAACTTTCCACCAGCTCCTATCATTGAGTTATGGAACTTTGAGGGGATTATGATATCCAATTCGACGATGTTGGCCTAAAAATAAAGGTTACAGCTCTAACAATTTACTGAATTTTTCTTACAGAACAAGGTTATCAAATAAGCAAGCTTGAAATTGTTAAACAAAGGGCAGAGCTATCTCAATTTTACTGATACTTCTCAATATTATTCAAAGTACACCCATAGATGACAAGATCTGATAAACTTTAACTTACCAATTCTTCCTGTATCTTCTGAATGCGATCACGTGCTTTTTCACAATTTTCTTTCTTTCCTGTGATAATGATTTCATCACTGTTCTGCCCTTCTGAGGGTAAATCAATTCGTGTGTTCGTCTCCTCACGGATCTAGAAATACAGAAATTTTACTACGTAATAAAAATGTGAAATCTTCCTATTTTATTTGAGTTCAATCTAACATGAAAGTTTCCTGACCAAAAAGTGTTCAATGAAAAGTGGAAAGCCAAACTTACCTTGTTAATGTTTGCACCTCCCTTGCCAATAACAAATTTATGGAACTGGCGGAAGATAGAGACTTTAATTTGGTAATTTGATTCCAACAAGTCACGCAGCATTCGTTTCAGGAAAGCATAGCACTGATCAACATCGTCCTTGGGTCCACGAATCCTGACTATGTCTGAAGCTTCACCTACAGATGAAGGAAAAATTCCTAAAGACCTTGAAATGTTATTATGTAGTAACATACTACTGTATTACCACATATTACCTTTTATGTCACCCTTATATATAAGCACTGAGACCAGAAGCTACCACACTGCCCATAATCCATCATGAATAAATGATACAGCGACCAAAGCAAAGGATTTCAACACCCATTTTAAGTTAGTTGTGGGCTGTTGGCCATAAAACCGTTGGAAGGGTAACTTTCTGATTGCAGCAAGCTATCTTAGTTTTTGCTATTATTGCCCATTACATACCCCTATCTACATCCAGGAAGCTAAGAGCTATCAATGTTTGTGAAAGTGAAGGTAGGCAGCTTCACAAGCTTTAAGCTGCCTGAAAACCATATTTAATATTCAAGATATCACTTGCTCTTCAAAACTTTGGTAACTTTAATCTTTCCTTTTTGTACCATTTTGCATCTTTGTAAATGTTGCATCAACTGGAATATTAGAAATTGATTACCCGACTTTCCAAGAGTTGTCGGTATTGAAACTAATCAATAAATCAAAAAATAAAGAAATTGTTCAAGAAGAAACAAAACTGAAGATGCTCAGATTTTGTATACAAATTTTGTATTCCACTCAGGAAAACTATGGTCAACAAGTTATTAGCAAAATTCAATTTGATGGAAAAATAGCACTTCATCTTTCCAACAGTATGTGTGTTTTGGAAATTTGACCTTACATAATACTAATTTATACATAAATGAAAAAAAATTTCAGATATACTGTAGGTCTCGAAACATTATGCAATTATGTTTTATTACAATGAAGACAATTATTGGAAATAAGTTGCCTTGGAAACTGTTGCATACAAATATCATGATTTTTAATTATTTTCAAAGGTACGTTTGGATACTGGCCCTCGAATGAGTATCTGTCCATAAAAAAAAAACGCATTTTTTCGTTACAATGAGGTAAGTAATGGAATAACCGACTTCTTGTGCTCCTGTTTCCCATGGAATATTTGGTGTTACAAGCAGGGTGTCGAGTTCCCCTTTCCGTGCAAAGGGTATTAATCACTCAAGGTAAGTCTTCAGGAAGCACCAGCTCTCTCAATGATGCAAAGTTTTGCTATAAAACTCCCCTGCCTCAAATCCAGCACATGGGGCAGTATTCTGCTTCCTTTGAGTCTATGTTTTCTCATTCCTTCAATAATTTCATTGCTCCCAAATAGTTTTGAGATCACTTTTTTGAAGCCAAAGAGAGAGAGTGTGTGTGGGGGAGGGGGGGGGGGGATCGAGCGCTGTGTAGCAATCATTGCAAACAACTTTATATCACTTTTTTGAAGCCAAAGAGTGTGTGTGTGTGTGGGGGGCAAGCACTGTGTAGCAATCATTGCAAACAACTTTATAACTTGAAGATTTGATTTACATTTCTTTTTCGGCATTCCAGGTATTATCAGCTGTGAGGGTAATAGTGGATCATTCAAAGGATAATCAGCTAATGCTAAAGCATGCTATATCATTGTTCTCCATTTGAATGATCATTTACTTCTGAACATGACAGCAAAAAACTATACTAGTCTTCTTAAAAACTGCGCTTTCAAACTGTGCAATGAAAACTACACATACTTACAACATGACTTCCACACCCGAGCTGGGCTTTCTCAGTAGCAAATGTGCCATTTACATCTAAGTGAGATGTAAGATGTAACAAATATATTTCACCTTATCTGCATGTGCCTTTTTTCTATAGGCACCCTTTACACATTAGATCAAAAGGGTATCTAAGTCCAGTAAGATTCTCATTTCAGTTAAGTTTAAAAATATGAAATAAAATGGTCACGTGAGAATTTAAGATGCAGTCTAGTGTGCCCAGATTTTTGGAAACTTTGATATTAAACATAAACCCAAGAAAATTTATGGGGATTGGCCACCTTAATCCCAAATCTAGTCAACATGCATTTGGGATGAGTCTTGATGCTTCACTTTTTCTTTGTAAAACCCTACTCAGTTTAATAAACTGATGCTTAAACTATATTTTCACCTTATGTCCTAGCATCTTTATTATGCTTACTCATTTTTTCCTTTCCTCTTCACGTTTTTATTTTTGTCGACTTAAAAGAGAAAAATTACAACCTTTAATATTCTCTAACCCACAACAATATTAACCTCTAAAAACATTAAACCTGTAACCCTAGATCATTTTTAAGTACATTATTTTTTGTTAGGCATTTGCAAAAGATAAAAAATACATGAATTATAAAAAGCTTATATTAAACCATACCTGGATCTGGGAATGAGATTTGAACCTGATTGAACTTCTCCCTGATTTCCCGGATTTTGTCTCCCTTAGTGCCGATGATTGTTCTATGGAACCTCTGCTCGATAATGATGTCCCTTTCCTTTTCATTTTCCATCTTGGCAACCATGTCCTCTAGTTCCTTAAGAAATGGAAACATACTTCAGGAACATTCCAATAAGAGTGAAAGAACTAAAAAAAAATACAGAGCATGAAAGATGGAAGTGAAAATACACTGTGCTCTATGAAGAACTGCAAACCCTGTAATACCCTGCCTTTTTTACATACTAAGAAGTGAAAATATACTGTTCTCTATGAATAGCTGCAAACCCTGCAATACCCTGCCTTTTTTCTACACTAAGTTAATGATTTTTAACTGGTATCAATACCAAAACTAAGCAGCATGTAAGTTTACAACCATAGAATATAATTGGTGCTTCAAGTTTACAAAGGCCTTACAATATAATTGGAAGAAAACAGCACAAGGTTTACAGCATTTATAATACATCTACAGGAAATGAGTCAACAGGATGCTGACGATTAAACATATAACTAAACCATTTGAAAAAATATCCCTACATTATCAACTAACATCTCTCCTCTGGTACTTAACACTAGATACTTGTGTGTGTTTTTTTTTTAAGTAAATGAGATTGAATTAAGGCTATCTCACAACTGCCACAGTACATACCTCATCAAAACTATTTTCATAACTTTGAATGTCACACAACCAACTAGTTTGCTCACAAGCCCCAATCATACAAAAAAAAAAATGTTACCATCTTCCTCATTACAATACAGTGCAAAGGTAACTTGCATTGATACATGTCTACATGCATTTGTAATTTACCAGAATTTTCAACCTCTGTATGTAGTACCTAATTTTTAAATAAATGTATCTTTTCCATTTTCTTCTTCCACATCCACTTTTACAATGTTGTATCTAAAACACCCACTCTATCAACAAAATGAGTTACATTGCACACAATTTCTCATCAAAAACTTCAGACATCCTTGTCCTCACTTTTAGTACCAGCAATTCCTTACCTTTTTAGCCTGCGAGACACCTTCTGGGCTCCCCTCCAACCGAATAAGATTGCTTCCATCAGCTTCAGATATATTGATGAGAACCCCAGTATCATTACGAATCCTGTTGATATTTGATCCACTCTTTCCAATGATATGCTTGTAGAACCTGTCAAAAGTTTTTAACAAATGTTAATGTCCACCAAAAGGTAAAAATACCTACAGCAGCGAAATATGAAAGCTGTAGCACACAAATATTAAATTCAACTCACTTGGGGTCCACAGTAATCTGATCATAGGTGAGCTTGCTCTTCATCTCTGCAATCATAGTTTCCAACTTCTCCCTGGCTTCTTCAACCTCCTCAGGAGGACCTTCAAGCCGGATTCCTCCCTGCTTATCAGTGAACTCTACATGAACCTGGGAAGAAAGTAAAAAATAAAATTACTGTATAACAATTACTAAGGTCATACCTGATCTAGAATAACTAAAAAACCTATTTATACACTAGGAAAGATTTTCATCCACTGCCAACAGCCAGGCTCAAATTTAACTAATTATTTATATAAAAAATATTCACTAGTTTCTATACAGAACTGCCCATTTTGATAGCTTAAACCAAGAAAAACCCTGTAAAAATGCTTATACCTGAGTATTTTAATAGTTTTATCACAAAAAGTGCATTTATTCATGAAAATTATATGAAAATACAGTAATTAGTGAATATTTCTCAGTGAAAAATACAGCGAATGGGCGAATTTTCCGCGAATGATGGCTAGATATGTTCCACAGAGAAACCCGCGAATGCGTGAGTCCGCAAACCATGAGAACGCGAATACGGGGGGTTTACTGTATATAGATATATAGATTATATATATAATATATATAATCTCAGAGAACTCTGTTTTTAAGATTTGACAGTTCTACCTATGTTTACCCCTACAGAATTAGGTACATACATGGTATGAAGATTTATTGCATAGCTGGGCATCACTATCTACATAACTGTTAAGACAAGCCTG
Source organism: Macrobrachium rosenbergii (assembly GCF_040412425.1). NCBI lineage: Eukaryota > Metazoa > Arthropoda > Malacostraca > Decapoda > Palaemonidae > Macrobrachium > Macrobrachium rosenbergii. The sequence continues at coordinate 52,960,710 of NC_089750.1, forward strand.
ACCACCATGTTCAACAACCAAATGGAATGCAAGCTTAGAATTTACTATGACCTAATAAATTATCTAAGGAGGAAAAGATGTGTTTAGTTTACCTAAGCACAGGAACTAGCTTAGCTCAGAGGTAAATACTACAATAATGCAACCCTGAAACTGCCTTTAGTTTATACCTGAACTAATAATGTTGCAGTGCACAGGTCCAACTTTATTCGCCTTTTCAGATAGGTTTATATAATTTTTTTTTCTATTTTACTTTCACAACATCTTTTGATTTTCTTCTTCCACCTATGGACCTCTACTTTCTGAAGTTTCATACATTAATCTGTGGCCTTTATGGTTCCCCCCAAGAATGTATATAGAAAAATAATGGTTAATTTGCCAAACCTAAAATTCAAATACTGTATATAGTTAAGCTTCCTCCACTGGATCACAATTAGATAAATTACTAAAAAATTTTCAGTATTGCACAATAATACCTAAAAAAAAAAAAAAAAAAAAGCCACATTAGAAGAGCATACTAACTGATAATGCACAACATTACTTCATTAGGGTGTATGAAATTTAATTACAGTCTTCTCTTCATTCTTTAGTGCTTGAAGAGTTTCTCCTAGTTAAAGACCAGTATCAACAAAATATCTTTCCTGTCAAGACCCTGCAAACCCAACAAAAAAAAACTACTACTTTAGTTAATAAATCAGATTTTGTACAAGCATTATTACTAAAAATAAACTTACTTTAGGAAGGTCCTGCGTGATCTGGCGGATATTGGCTCCTTTCCGGCCAATGATAAATTTGTGAAGCCAAGTTGGAGCCTCAACATCGATCTGCATAAAGCTATTGGCTTTAGCATAAACCAACGTCAGTGCTGTGGGATAACAGAAATAAAAAAGTAATTACAAAGGCTGCACCTCACAATTCTACATATTGTTTTACAAATAATTTCAATTTTGTGATAGAAAAAATCTTTACATCTAAATTTGCTCATCACTTGTAAATTCATTAATTGGCAATAACCATTTCCTCTTCCTATTCAACATATAGCAAACTTTTAATGCAGTAAAAACCAGCATTTCACAAGGCACTCACACCTACATTTATTGCTACTATTAGGTCTAGGTACAAAAGACTACCTTCATACATTAAATAAATTGGAAAATTGTTCCTTGAATTTTCTCTACTCACCCTGACCAAGTTTATCCTGAAGGCCACGGAGAGTTATAGTTTCAGATGGAGAATCTGTTGGTGGCATTTCAACAGATACCCCCGTCTGCTGTAAGATTTCTGTGATGTTTGCACCACGTGGTCCAATGACATACTTGTGCTGTGATTTGCGAACTTCAACAGACACAGTTTGACACTTACGCTCCTGATATACAAAGAATTTAAATGCACACGAATTAACATTTTCACAGATAAGACATGCCAGGTCAACATAACATTTGTCACTTGTTTTCAAAACAATCTTATTCATTTGAATGTCTAACTCTCAACTTACCATTTCCTTAAAACACTTAGAAATAATATCTTTGCAGAGGAGGACACCATCTTTCTCTCCTGCAATGGTAATTTCATTCTTCATGACACTGGGGGGAGGAACATTAATCCTGACATTGTTTTCTGTCATCAAAGCTATGATTTTTTCATTGTTTGCCCCACAGATGAAGGGATGGTACTGCTTGGGAATCTCTAGTTTCTCATAAGCTTGCTTGCTCTGGTGTTGAAAAGAAAAAATATTAAGCTGACTAACATTGTCAAAACAAAGGTAAAAAAAATTATGAGCAATTTTCCAAATTTTTTCAAGTACATTTAACATAAGAACATCATAGAGCTTTGAACCTTTGTCCCATGATAAAGTAACTTCCACTACAATTCTCTCATTTTGAGAAAAACACTCCAATTATTCAATAATATACCTGCTCATCCGAAATAAGACGAATCTCATGCATAGCCTTTTCTATGCTGTCCTTTGTTCCTACAACGACAATCTCATCAGAATTGTCATTGGCATTGGGGATCTGGATCTTGGTAGCTGTAATGCTCTCTAACTCCTGCAATTTCTTTCCTTTCTTTCCAAGAATGAAACGATGATGCTCCTGCAAAATCAACCAAATACACATTACAAAATGTTCTATGCTGGTATATCAATTAACCTCAACTATTTTATGATGTATGGTGAAAAATATAAGAAGAGAATCTTTAACCAAAGCTTTTGTCCATTAAGCTCTTATACATACACAAATAAGATGCATTATATAATATAAAACTCCACCAACAGACTAGATCATAACCTATTCTATTTACGAACTGCACATTCAACCTCAAACACTATTGTTTATGCATACAGTACTGTTATTCTGATCCCTTATCTTTGATCAACAGATGCTAGATGACAACCACCCCTCCATACGCACTTCTTAAGACCTTAAATGTGAATTGTCTTAAGGCAAAATTCCTGAGGTCAATGGCTAAGCACTGAATAATTCGAAACACTAGAGCCACTTATTTTCTCATAGTATGTAAGGATGTTGATGTACTGTATGCAAAATCAAGACTTCTGTGATGCAACTTAAGATTTCCTCTTCTTTTTTGTTCTGCTTTTGGATATCTAGCTTCTACTCCAATTTACATTTCAATATACAATTTTTGGGCTTTGATGCCTTATCCCTAGCAGTTTTCTATCTTCTATCTACTCATTACTTTTTGTACTGTGTATTTCAAGTATGTCATCCTTGGTCATCTGGAAATATTTTTGCCACTTACAAATTAGAAAGACGAAGTTTCAACAAATGCTAATGCCTTGAAAAATGTACAAATTAAAAACTAATGAAAAGTAGCCAATAAAATTCATTCACTATCAATCTAAATTAGAACTGTAAACTACAGATTCCATCTTCAGTTCCCAAAAGTAGCGAATCGATATATATAACACATTTGCCAACAGATTATACTATTCACTCTTGCCTATGACAATAGTTCTTGCCTATGACAATAGTAGTGAAAGTTCTACATTTAAAATCTAAAAAAACAAAAAAATACTTATAGTATATGGAAATGTTTTCACAAAAATTTGTTTTGCCACGCTAAAGTACATACATAAACTTAACATTAATACCGTATAGCCTTAATAAAACACAGTGAGTGTCCACATATTTAAAAGTATGTGTGTGTAACAACACTAGCCTATAACCTCTACATTTACAAATGCTGCTGTACCGCCTGAGGTCAGCCCCTCTCAATAAGCAGAATAAAACTGCTTTGAGATACATTTTGGCACAGTTTGTACAATGCTCAAAGCTGGGGACTTGACATCTTAACCCTCACATTAATGATACTTGATATTACAAATACACTAGTGCAATACAATATGCAATTGAACTCAAAATCTCAAGCCAGCTGGGCTCCCACCTTCGGAATTTTGACAATTTGACGAGCCTGAGTCTGGAACTTCTCCAAGATGAGCCTCTTGGCCTTCATAACAGCATCATTTTTGCCTGTGACTAAGAATGTCAGGGACTGATCTTTGGCAGATGAGATCTCAATGTGGGCATTAGTACGGGTGGTTATGTCGGCACAAATACGGGAAGAAGCAGATTCACCAAACTGGTTGTTTCCATCAATCTTAACTCTCTCTTCATAAGGAACACGGAATACCTGAAAAAAAAAAATTGTATTTATCATAGCACTACTTTTCTACATACAGTATTGATGTTGAATGGCATCATGGGATTTCAACATACCAGCAGCTGGTATTACAGTATATTGCACACCATGTGGGAAGGGAGGTGGGTCAGCCCTTCTGCTATTTATATTTAAAATTTATTGTCAAATGATGAGGCTCAGGTCACTACCAGTTAATGTAGAATCCAAAGAGACCAGAACTACACGAAACTAGAGAAAATTTTACCTGAGTTATAACAGAAGAGGCAATGCGCATGTCACTGTTCTTACTCCAGTTGCTTTCATTGGCTTCCATTACAGGTACTTGATTGAGACCAGCATTGGGCAGGGCTGGGAACAGCTGAAAAACATTCCAGGTTTTAAGGAAAAAACAACCTCACATTTATAGAACTGAATTCTGGCAGCATATTTACACTTACATTGCAATTATAAAACTAGTTTGTTTAAAGTTAAATTATTTGAGCAATAAGTACCAGCACAATACATTAATACTTTCTTTCTGCAATTCCATAAACATATTTATACCTGTATGTAAAATTAAAAGAACTGCTTACAATACCACCATACTTCCTAACTTAGAAAAAAAAATCTAACAGAATGGTACCATCTTGTACCAACACCTCACCTCATCATAACTTAAAGGCTCATAAGCCTGATCAGCATTGGTAGTTGCTGGGAGCTCAGATGTTGGGGCAGGGGAACTTGGGTCAACCTCCTGGGGGGCGGAGGGAACTTCTGGGGACTCCATCACTGTCTGCTGCGTGGGGGTCGGGTCCATGATACGCGCCGAGTCGTTACAGTAACACTAAAAGTTAAAAGCAATTCAAAGTGAATAATTATAAAACCTGTAAAATTTTATGCATAACAAATGCAATAGTGTATAAACTTTTATCACTTTCCAAAACAGTTATATACCTCTTAAAAATCCAAACACTGGGAAACAAGCAGGTTAACCTTAAATGTTAATCACCTGTTAAAATTAAACACAACCAAGTGACTTTTACAACCAAACTGACCATGTAGCTTGACCCCAATATTCTAAGACATCTATGAAGGGATAAAACACTAAACCTTAAACTATAACCATTCCATTATAGTCAACAGTATTAACAGCAACACAAATGGGGTAAAAACACCCCCCAAATGGCCTATTTTATAATTTACCCTAATGGCCTGCTTTAACAATCTACGAAGTGATCAATTCACAACATAAAAGCTCATGGATGGGCATAACCTTAAGGCCTCTGTGCAACTGGATCCTTTCAGTTCATTTTTTATGTGTTCTCTTTAGCCTCTTCAGAGACTGAAAGAAACTTCTGTCTTACTCCAAATGTCACGTGTCTTTCTCTGTAGTCACCCTTTGTTTATAAACCAAATCCTTCTGGCCAGTCCTAGGAGTCAGACTCAGTTAACTTGGTTAGACCATTTCATAATTTCATGATAAGGGCATCACCGAGAGATGCCTGTACACAACGTATGAGATTAATATCAGTGACAAAATCAATCCCCTTAAATCACAATGTCAAGGACTCCAATCCAAAAAAACATGAAGATTACAAAGTCATTCAAATTCAAGTCAAGGGAAACCATGCGCTATCCTAAATGATACAGTATATCAGGATCACTCTCAAAGGTGAAATAAAAAATTATAAAAAGTAAAGTATCATGCGGCATGTATAATGTAAGCAATATGATGATCATTACAATATCCATTAAATACAAGAAATACTAAGTACATCATTATAAAACCTCATCTCTAGCAACCCAAACAGGTTACTGTATAAGAAACCACATATCCCCTAGATAAAAGTTACTATCTCAATACAAGGTCACACAGTTAAGAGAACACTATCTAAAATGCTGCTACTCTATTAATAAACTGGAGTCTAACCTTATCAAAACCCATTCACTATCACTAGACTTTCTAAAATGCTGACTAAAAACAGCTTATCCATGGAAAAACAAATTTTAAAACTGATAACACTCAAGGCAACCAATTATCTAATGTCAGATAATTTGTCAAAGTACAACACATGATGTCAGGGTTGCAAATAAGGGTTTTGGTTTTAATACACACTGCATTATGATCAACTCTGAAAAATCAGTAAACTCAATTTCAGGGACATAACTTGGCCTAACTTAAAATACATAGAACCATGAAATAAAACCAAATAGAACAAAAAAGATCTATACCCTAAGTCATCTATCACTTACCATGATGTAATCTTCCTTTATTCTTTATTACTTTAACTTTCACCAATCCTTTGCCTGACATATGATAATCAATTTGTAATCAAATTATAATATACAGTCATCATATTACTGTATTGACAAAATCCAACTACGTTATGTTTTTGAAAGCATCTGTATAGGCATGAATGTAATCAAATGATAAGCCTCAGATTATCTCAATACCATGTACGACATCTTACTCAAGCCTCCTGCTGGTTTTGTAATTTTGGCCAACATTTTCAGCAAGCATAATGTAGTACATACTATAAATACTTGCGCCATCCTAAGGAAAGAAAACTTACTTTCTGTCCCTTTTAAATAAGACTTGAATACCCTCAAATCATATATACTGTACACCATTCATACGCTGTACAAAGGAATGTAAGCATCCAAGCTTGCTTGTTTATTCAAAATATCTAAACATCCCAACCAAAAATTTAAGTCAAATATTACAGAAAACTACTGCAAAAACACAAAGCTGGGAATCCAGTGACCTTTTCTGTACATTGTACATACACATTCCTAGCTCAATCTTACTCCCTCAAAAACCATGATGTGCATTCTTATTAGTGGAAAAATGAGCATGAAGGTGTGGCAGGCTCCCTACTACTGTAAGTGCCCTCTACTATGTAATGACAGTAAGGGTTACAGCATATTTATTCCCAGTGATATATCAACAATTTATTCCTTATTTCAAGCTATGTAATACTTACGCCCTTAATCCAAGTACAGTACTAATATGGCTCTGTCTAGTGTGACAAATCTCTTTAATACTTTAAATGAACTCTACTATAGTGGTTAAGAGATTACAATTATCCACAAACAACTGCTTGAGCCTTTCAATCGGGTTACGAGAATAATAATTGTCCCTATGTCAACTATACAAGGGATCAAGGTAATTTAAACTCATTCTTATCACATACCATATAAGATTGTTGTGATATCCAACTGATAAAAGAATATAGGGTGCACAAGGGGTGGGTACCTTGAAATAATACACTTATGCCCTGAAACAATACCCCTTTCATTGCCATAAATCTTCCAAACCATCCGGTTGAGATTCATCAAAACAAGCTTGAGCTGTCAAACTGGTTCAAAGCTGTTTTAATTAACTTTCTAGTTCTGACAACTGTAAGTTTATATATAACAAGCTCTGTCTGTAAATTCCACATAAACTCACTGTACATGTGTCATAATTCAAACAGTTAATAAAGTATATTTATCAAGACATTACTGTATTAAAAAATGGCAGTACTTTTTATTTCTTTATAGTTTTTTACTGCACACACACTTATATTAGTAACCTATGCATATAAGCATACACGCACACCCTCATACATTAACAAAAACTATAAAAATGAATCTCACAAAAGTACACCAGCACATTGCGTAGATTTGCCAAAAAGAATAAAATTAATTTGTGTACTGTATATGAAATGCAAAATGCTCAAGTTCCATATCTATATACAGTACAAGCAACATCTTCATTCCGCATTTTTAACTCAAGAGGTGTTGTCTCACGTTATTACTTATTTGCATTTCATTTCACGTAAAAATCTAGTCAACTTACAGGTATTGTTCTATTATATTTACACTTTTGTCTGATGGAAGGAAAAAGATAACCTTCATTTAATGGAAAATACATTATCTTCAGATAGAATCAACCTGTTGGCTGTGAACATAATCCTGTTCACATCCTTTTAACTAAAAACTTCAATGCTTCACATAATTCACTGCATTTACACAAAAATGAAAGGATTTTAGCATTAAGAGATAAAAAAAAAAAAAACTAGGATTCTCTTTTGTCTGGAACCACTCCAAACAAGTGTCCATCACAAAATGGCAGCATATAAGCAGATTACTTTCATTATGGAGTAACTAGCCAAGTACTCTATGAAGTATTTGTGGCCATGTACAAAAACTGGTCATTGTATAAATTTTAAATGTCATCAGTGTATGAACATACTGAAGGGACAATCAGGTTCTAAAAGTAACATAGCCTGCAAGAAATTGTGTCAATGAATTCCATGCTGTAGAGTCAGGATTTGTGTATTCTCTTCCACAGCTTTCTTCATTTATCTGTAAGCTAAGCTCTTTAGTCATTAACAAACTCACTGATTAAGTCACAGCTCTCAGTCAATAATTGTTATTGTGGGGTCAGATGCCAATGCTTTCTTGGAAGAGCTCATTAATCCGTAACTTTGACAAGTTTTCTACAAATAATCATTAATGCCTGATTATGTGCCTACCTTCAAAATGGGGAAATCATCATGCCTCAATTTCCAGCACAGTATACAGTACTGTACATTTCTGAACACTTGAAAGCAAAATTATGAAGAAAAATGGCAATTTAAGATTTCATTAGACCAAAAAAGTCCCAACACCAGATTTCATGAAATTACAGTACAATGTCTGTCACTGTGCTTACCAAAATGGCTTAAAATGTTTCCCCAATGAGAATACTAGGTATGGATACAGCAGTCGGTACTGTACGGTAGGCTGGAAAGAAAAATAGCTTCACAGCAGTATGCAAGAAGATAAAGGCCGTTTCACACCGGATGCAATGCTAAGCACGCTACGCTATGCTACGGAGCCACGCTAGCTATACTTGCTTTGCTTGTGTTCATACTAAAAGCTATGAATGTCTGCGAACAATTCATGCAAGTATGTAAGTATCTGCTGTTAATCTGCTCATCTTTACTACTACAGTATATTTAAAGTTAATTTATATATTAATCTATGATATTAATATTCTTTGGACACTTGCTTCTCCCATTTGAAAGTGCTCCTGTTTAATATTAATAATAATAATAATAATAATAATAATAATAATAATAATAATAATAATAATAATAATAATAATAATGAAAGAAACAGACCCTCTCTTTAACAGGTTTTATTGAAAAGGATGGCGCTATTATGCAAATTTATCTTAAACAGGATCTTTTCTATTTTCCTTACAATTCACTTTTTAGGCTCAGCAATGTTGGTCAGCAACTGGCTGATATTCATATTGGAAAAAGGATAGTGTGTGGAATGAGGGAAGTCTTTAATTGAAATATTCAATCAGAAATCCGTTTAATCCTTCGTGGTCTGGATTCAGGCAGTTCTACTTCAGGTTGTGGCACCGTCGACGTGTTTCAACCATCTCGTTGGTCATCCTCTGGACGCGGTTGAGAAGGATCTGGAGAAACAAGGCACTTAGGTCGGTATTTACAGAGGATCTTGATTGGTACTGAATTATGATTGGCCGCCCAAGCAGGTCATCTCGGGCAGAGCCTTCTCTCCCATGTTGTTGTTCCCGGGCTCGTCTTGCGTGCGAGCGGCATTGTAGTGCTGGGGATGAATGGGAGAATTTCAATCCTCAGATGCGGAATTCTGATTCGCTTGCTCGTTATGGGGGTCGCTCAGTGCAGGTCTCCTGCGTAATATTGAGGGTTGGTTTCTCCTTCCCAATGTGCAATGCTTCTAGGGGGCGCAGGCTGCAGTGATCCAAAGTTCGGTCAATTATTTCCATATTCGTGATTATATCTTTTCTACCAATTCCCTTTTCTCCAAGAGAATATCCTGCCACACCCAAGAGGGACCCATCTTTAACCATGCCAGGACCACCCATAACCAGAGAATTGCAAGAAAGGATATAATCACGAATATGGAAATAATTGACTGAACTAACGGACCACCGCCGCCTGCACCTCTTGGAAGCATTGCACATTGGGAAGGAGAAACCAACCCTCAACATTACACAGGAAACCCTTCTCCTCCCCACGGCCACCAGGAGACCTGCAATGAGTAACCCCCATAGAGAATGAGTGAATCAAAATTCCGCATCTGAGGATCAAAATTCTCCCATTCATCCCCAGCACTACAATGCCACTCGCACGCAAGATGAGCCCCGAACATCAACATGGGAGAGAAGGCTCTGCCCGAGATGACCTGCCCAGGCAGCCAATCATAATTCAGCACCAATCAAGATCCCCCTAAAAATACTGACCCAAGCTGTTTCTCAAGATCCTTTTCAACCACGTCCAGAGGATGACCAATGAGATGGTCGAAACATGTCGATGGTACCACAACCTGAAGCAGAACCACCTGAATTCAGACCACGAAGGATTCCATGGATTTCTGATTATATATTTCAGTAAAAGACTTCCCGCATTCCACACACTATCCTTTTTCCAATATGAATACCAGCCAGTTGCTGACCAACATCGCTGAGTCTGAAAAGCAAATTATAAGGAAAATAGAAAAGATCCTGTATAAGATAAATTTGCATAATACAGCCATATTTTTCAATAATAATAATAAAATGATAAAATAATGATAAAATGATAAAATAATGATGAAATAATAATAATAATAATAATAATAATAATAATAATAATAATAATAATAAAAACTTGACCATGTACTGCTGAAAATAAAATTTTACTTCGAGTAAATTTGCTTGAGTATACTTTATACCCCCATGTTAATATATCACTTGCAGTATATTTAGATTTAAGCCATGAGGCAGGAACATCTGCTGTGAGACCCAAGTGCGTATGCGCGAGGCACGCCAAGTCCAGAAAAATTGAGCGCCCAGCAATCTTGGAAGCTATGAACACTATGTTGTAGACATCAGTAGCATAGCTTCGCACCCAGTGAGAACGGCCTCGCTTAAAACAATGCCAGAAATTAAAAGCCACGTGCCGCAGTATGGCTACCATAGTGTGGCGCGCAATGCATCACATCCAGTGTGAAACGGCCTTAACAACTGTGCCTGCCAGTCTTTGGGAACCAATCTTTGGGAACATTTTCTTGTCTCTTAAGGACTGTTGCCAGTAAACTTAGAAATTTTAATATTTTATTACCATTGTATGAATTAAATATTATATTACCATTGTACAATGCCCCCTATCATCCAGATTTTACTGCACACAATCACTAAGCACATTTACTGAAATTCATATTACTAATGCCATGTATTTTGTCATTCTTCAAAATTAAGTAAAGCTACTCAAATGTGCTCGAGCCTAGCACCCGTAACACCCACCCCAGGCTAGGCCTGAAAGTATATACGAATAATTTCTATGAAGCAGCCAGACAACTAATGACCTGTTGTCTTTCACAGAACATATATTTAGACCCTCCAGTACTTTTAGTTTGTCCAAATCATTAGATTCACTTTAAGCAAGAACCTCCTACTGTATTCATACTGTAATTAATCTTAAAACAATGAGATAGGATGCGCATATGATGAGAAAGGGAGAGGCCCAGTTACACAAAGTAGCAGCTATGGGCCAGAAGGCAATTCAAGCATTAAGTGCAGCAAACATACAGGGGAAGAAAATTACATGTCTAATCTTAATAAAAAACCAGACAAATTATATTTATTGATGGTTTTGAGATAACCCACAAACTGTGGTTAACTGCTTTACGTTTCAGATAGAAACAATACCGTTAAGTCATCAATCCTCATATCATAAAGGTCAACTTGCAATTTAAGGTCAATGTTATTACTTGCAACTAAAGTATTCTCTCGTACAAATTCCTCCTGTGGTATATGAAGGGGTTCCCAAGGTTTTTTTGGGGGGGTGATTTTGAACATTACTGTATTTAAAGTTGTTTTATCTCAACTAAACATTTGGTCACAAAGCTTCCTTGTTATAAGAAGTTCTAGTTAATATCTACAAGCATTAGTTGCAAATTAGGTCTCTCCTTGTGGAAGAATATGAAGTGACATCTTTCAACTTTCACAATATTTGTAATTAACATTTGTTCATAGTGAAATGTTTTTAGTATTGCAACTTACAGGAAACATGCAAATAACTCATTTTGCATGCATCCATCTTCAATACAGAGGTGAATGTGATACTGTTTTGCAATGTTTTCCATCTTACGGAACATGGACAGAAAATTAAGACTGCATACTTTATCTCAAAAGTGTGCATAATTTCTCTCAAAATGCTATGTTAATGCAATTCTTGGATTATTATTTAGCAATAAGATTGTTTTACAGCAGAAATTCTAGTTATAAAAATTTTTGTGAAATAGCCATGCTACACACTTCAGTCACACCAATTTTACTGTACATGTGCATACTAACGAAAACAAGTTTCTTTGGCACAACCGAGTTTTCTGTACAATGAATAATCAAGGCCAACGAAAATATATCTACCTTCAGGTGGTCTCAGTATAATGCTCTATGAACAGCGGCCCATGAAACTTTAACAACAGCTCGGTCGTAGCCTGTCCTATATTGTTGCTAGATGCATGATTATGGTTAACTTGAACATTAAAATAAAAGCTACAGAGGATAGATGGCTGCAATTTGGTATGTTTGATGATTGGAGGGTGGATGATCAACATAACAATTTGTGGCCCTCTAGCCTCAGCAGTTTTTAAGATCTGAGGGCAGACAGAAAACTAAAACTCGACATGACTTACTCTTAAACTAAGGTAAAATACCCCATTATGTTAATAAAACTTTCAAAAATACACACTTCGTATCAAGAACAATCTGGACCCACATCTAATTTAAACATTACTTTGAAGGGGTGTTTGATCATACACATATAGTAGTCATTGAATTATCTGCCAGCCTACTCATAACATTTTGTTATACTGTTATTTAAATAGTTTTCCAGAACACACATGAAAAATTTACACAACTATGTGGTTCCTTTTGCAAGTATAATGTTAGCCTTATTCCACCTAAGTGCAACTACAACCATAAACTTGATTCTTCAAGACGAGGCTACAATCTGCTGCACAACTCACGTGCACCAGCACAGAATTACAGAATTTATACAATATAATTTCAAGGTGCAATGTCTATCAGTTTAAAATGTATTTAGGTCATACTGAAATGGTAATTACAGTACACTGTATATCAGTTACTTGCCAGACACATGAACCATACATTTTAAGGATCTGTATCTTGGGTTTTATACATTTTTTTACCAGTACTATTGACGCATACTTGGGTTAAGTTTCCCACAACCCCTATATCTAATTCTGAGGGAAACCCAGTAGGAAACCATGGATTTGGGTTGAGAGAAAGCCAGAAATAAGAGAATTGCACTGACAACAATGGTTAAAACATCAATAATCACGAGACATGTAGTCAGAAATAAATTCTTCATCTACCACAATCAGTAAGCCAAAAAAGTATTGTACACAATGACATAGCAAGGTCAGTAACAACAATACATCCTAACTGAACTTTGGGCATGCGCCCTATCTGGCCAGAGGGACTCTGACCCCAGCCCACCCAAACCAAGAATGGTGTAACCTATAGATACAAATATGAATGCATCTTAAGTGAACTTCACCTGCTGGGTCCTACCTGGCAGGAAGGGGAAGGGGACATTCGTATGTCCTCCGAATCCCTCCAACTAATCTGATCCACGTAAGTAATTTAACCTCTAAAGTGAATTGCACGGATACAACCTAACCTACATTGTCATGTTACACCTTTCTATGGGGTTTCACCATACTGGACCCCAATCTAACTTGACCTAGAGAGTTGTAAACTGGAGACATACAATGATGCATCCCCATCAAATCTGACAGATATGTAAATGAGAGTGTGAAATACAGTGATGCACTCTCACCTATCCTAGACCATCAGGTCTTAACTGGCCATATGACCCCTGACACCCCCAAACTATCTTATACTGTATAACGCTCACCTTTATTTTGTAAAAGTGGTCTTGAGTTTTCAACATCTGAATAATTTAATGTTCTTTGGATCTGGTGAACTGATTAATTTGGTGGTGCTACTATAGTACATCTACCATCCATTTTCTGCATTTGGCCCCCCGGGGGATAGTACACAACATGGCAAAACAGTGTAGGCGAGTCACTATTTCGCCATGTTTAGTACTAGTCCCTTGGGGGATCAAATAGTTTTGTATAAAGTTTGAGGAAGCAATTGCCATAGGCCTTAATTGGGATGCTTGGTAGACTGCCCCCTAATATTTGGTAGGTCACGAATGGCTCGGTAGATATCATGCTACAGTATAGTAGCACCAATTTGGCTACATCGCAGCATTATGGGAAACTGCAGTTCAAACATACGTTGTCAATTCTAAACACTTTATAACAGCAATGGTTCTGAACTGGATGGACATTACACATCCCGCATTAAATGTAATAGCATTAACAGGTAATCAAAATTAACAAGAATACTATAAAATTTGGATAATATTTTTTTCCACTTCCTATGTTGCACAAACTTCTTTGAAAGAAGCATAAAGCGAAGAAAATGAAAAAAGATGAGTTTTATTAGGTAAAGTGATGAACCTGTTATGACATAAGATAAGTCCACAATCAAAACAATTGGAGAGAGATAAGGCACATGCTCTCAAGCTTAAGATAAACCTATTACCTTGTTCAGCCTAATTACACTAGGGCCCAAAATTAGGCTACCATACAAAAGAAATATGTTACCAAACATTTCTGCTTCAAATAAGCATAATCTCTACCCTATCATATACTGTACTACTCAGCATCAAGAGGTAACCTGGAAAAAGGGCAGAATGGCCTTCATTGATACCACCTACAATTCCAGGTAAAAAAAACAAAAAAAAACTGTGACCTAGCAAGCTATAAACATTGGTTACCACTCACATAAAGCAACACATGCCAGAAGATATGTGAAACAGGTATAAATAAATGTTGAAGTTTCTAATGGACTAAGTTTGTGGAGTAATGCCAGCAAGATTTATTACTTATGTCACACAAGCACATTTATTTTTCTTTCCATATTTCGCTGAACACTGTCACCTGTTTAAAATTCAGTGTCACTGTTTACACCAACTAGCTGAACTGCAGACCCACATGTTTGTCAGAAACTGGCACAAGCATTGATGCATGAAGACCAGGGAGATCAGTTATCCCAACAGACGGCAATACAAGCTTAATTAACAGGTGGTGTGATACAAAAACAGTTTTGTTTACTGTACATTCTAGAAATAGTTTTTTCCTTCAATATCTCAGATTGAGAAAATAAGTAAATTACTGAAAGAAGGGATGCCATTGGCAGGAAGGACCTCATGTTTCTGTCAGACCCATTCCACTCTGTCAGATCCATTTCACAGGTAAGGCCCATTATGAAATGGGTGGTTTTTGGTGTGATGCTTGGCTGACCAGGGATATCTAGCTAGTCTAACAGCTCAGCCTGTTCAACAACACATGGTCCATCTGGACACTACAACCCGCAAGATACAAAACAGGAAAATTCTTTAGATAAATCTTCCAGCCTACTTAACACATTACACCCTAGGCTACTGCAAACCACTTCAAATAACAGTTCAAGTTTGATTATCCCACACTATCCTACCCTAATGTGTTAGTTTCATCATGACAAAAAATTCAGTTTCTGCCTACAACCCATAGGATAATTCATATCAAGAGGAACCTGTCTAATGGACCATCAGCTCACAGACTTGCCGACTTGGAGAATAACCACAAGTGCAGAAAAATTCTAAACCGTAGGACAAGGGAAGGCCTCTTAAGATATCTATTATATTCGTCCTTCATACCTTTTGCTATACTAAGCAAAGCCATTAGTTGCTTCATGAGGTCACTGGCATGTCACTGTAGTTGAGGGCAAAATAAACACAGTACTGTATGGGCTACAAGGACAGTTAGTTAACCTACAGATAGAAAAGTCTAAGGTTTCCAGTTGAGTAAAATGTCAATTCTGACAGGCCAACTGCTGTATATATAAATGGAGGCAAGGCCAAGGCTTAAGCGTATATGTCTGGCAGTCCATCCACACACGGTAACCCACTTTCATTTTGATTAAGTTCCTGGCCCGGCCATAAAACTCAATTACTTCAGTTTTACCAAATTATAACTTGGCCTAAATGTGAAACCTGCACCCTTCATATGAATGAGCAACTTCTTGCTGCCCTGGGGAACTTTTTATTCTAAGCTAACGCAGGGAAACGAGAGAAAGCCTGACATTTCTAGTGGGCTATCCTTACTAAGCTATTAATAGGGTCCTGTCTCAGTTCTCGATATAATTAGAGCAAAACAGAGCGAGCCCTTTAACTCAGTAGCCCCAAAAGAAAGCCTACAACCGTCAAAATAGAATCCTAACATCAGGTGGAACGGAAGATTCCACTTTATTGACAGAAACACGGAAATGAGCTTCACACTACGGCGCACTCAATGCCATCTTGACCGGCGACTAAAATTACGATGAAGATTCTTCGTCTCTCCCATGAGATTTTGACAGCTGACGAAGGTCAGCAGAATGACAAATTAGTCGGTGAGGAGAAAGAGGGTGGTCAGGCAGGAGAATGAGGTAAAAGGGAGCGAAGGGGCAGACGAAAGGAAAGGGGTGGAGAAGGGGGGGAGGAGGAGGGTGCGGCCACGCCAGCCCTAACGACGTGGCACCAAAACACAGACACCGCACAAATAACACAATATTGACACTTACTGTACTGTAGCCAGAGGGTCCGTCCTAAGGAAAACCACTTTGGTTGAGTAGCTCCACTTTGAGAGGTGGGTCTGCAAGAGAAAGAAGAGGAAATGAAGGCCCAGTCCATCTGGTATGCATCAGGGGGTAGTGAAAATATCACGGTTTGACAGGTACACTGACGTCTTGTCGTCTTACCTTCCACACGCGAAGTGAAATGCCAAGATTGAGTATCACCGAGCGCAGACGACTACTGAACACAATGCGAGATCTGGCTCCGTTCTGTTCGGCGTACGACTAAGCCACGCCTACTAAGCCGTTCAGGAATCAAATCATACCAATAGATGTCGCTAGCAAAGCAAGTTGTCATGTTTTATTGTGAATTGAAACTTTGATACGAAGGAAACACAGAATGAAATGGGTAGATATTTCCTAAGACAACTACATTATAAAGCACCAGGCTTTTGTTTTACACAGGATTAAACGATTTTACCCAAAATTACCCTCCTTAGGTTCTTCATTTAGACAGAGAGAAAGGAGAGAGAATCTACTGATCGATTACATTCAGGTAAAAATGTCTTATTTTTCTGAGCCACCGAGTTTTAACTGTCCGATTCCCTCACATCTTTTTTTTATATGCTTTGTAAGCATTGAATCCAAATGGGAAATGTGTGAAGCAACTTTTCCAGGTGGGATTCGCGCCCATTAAGAGACTCCATTTTCAAATAAGATTCAAGCCCATCTGATAAGATAAGAGTATTTTCATAATTATATTTACCATTCGGATTCCAATCAAGCAGAATGTTACAGGCTGCTGAAGAGCAGGAGCCCGGGCCAGCGCAAGGGTGGCTGAATCTAAGTAGAGTATACGTAACTCGACAAGCCAAGAAGTCTTTCTGGCCTGA
Source organism: Macrobrachium rosenbergii (assembly GCF_040412425.1). Taxonomy (NCBI): domain Eukaryota; kingdom Metazoa; phylum Arthropoda; class Malacostraca; order Decapoda; family Palaemonidae; genus Macrobrachium; species Macrobrachium rosenbergii. The sequence goes on from NC_089750.1 coordinate 52,977,936, forward strand.
TAATGATAATTTAGTCTTCATTATTTACTTGCTCGTCTAACGATGCCATCGTCACACTTGTGCCCAGTCAAGTAATTTAACCTACTATTCCGCCAACATTTGCAATTGATCAATCAATTCTCGTTTTATGCGCAGTGTAGCGTCACATCTTTGTTACGCTATCTGCAATTTCCCTCAGCCTCATTTATGACATTTACAATGACTGCCTTAACCCTTTAATGTCTCCATACTGAAGGATTTTAAGTAGAGGCATGAATATCTCAGAACTTATTTGTTTAGGTGCACTTTACGATAATAAAACCAAAAATCTTCAGTTTCTTACTTCCTTTATTGTTTTTTTAATGTGTTCCCAAAATGGGAACGTTGGACACTTACGGGATACAATCTTGTGTAAAAAATAAAAATCGCTCTTTTTACAAAAATAGCAAAAAAAAAAAGTCTGTTTTTTAGTGTAAATATTACAATATAACATTATTGTAATGACAAAGTTCCATTAATACTGATTACTGTTTATTTGATTTTTTGAGAAACAATTGAACTTAATTCTTATGGAATGTGATGCTACATTTCTTATGGAGCCTTTTTTCACACTTTTTTGCAATTCAGGCGTGTGTTTTTCTTACAGACATAGCACCTACCTTGAGAGCATTGCTCAAGAAAGCGATTTGTCTTATCGTATCGGACTGCCCTTGGTACAGATGATGTTGGCCCCCCTTGTCTGTTTCTGGATGTTTGGATTTTTACCCGCGTTCAGGCTATTTCACGTCTGTAATCCTTATGGGTTACGCGAGAGTCAGGATTCACATGCTGGTAGAATCTGTAGCTTGCTACAATAGAGAGATTCAGTAGTTGTGAGAATATATTCCACTACCATTTCTTTGATCGCAGCCTTGGCCTGTAGGTTGACAACATTTTGCCGCATACTTCTACTCCACTCATTCCTTTATTATACATATTTATTAGATATGGCTGTTCCACTGTCCTTTTTCCTTCATTCTTCACCCATCTATTAACTTTCTGAATGGGACTGACTGTTCCATGGTAGCCACTGGCAACTGTAAAAATACTGTTATCATTCCATCTTGCATATAAGACCGTATCATCTGATCTGTAGTCATAAGAACCCCTCTCTTTTTTCTCAGTTTCCTTTTTTGGCAAAAGAGGACATTTTCCTGTACGGTTTTTCTGATTGTTCCACAAACACAGAAGCCTTGTTTTGTAAGACCAACCATCAATGCATAACTTGTGAAAAATTTGTAAAAAAAATATGACGTGAATCCTTATTCACTATTGGTTGCAATATATCCATATCGACTTGAGATCCAAGTGGCAGCTTCCTGTTTTCATCCTTACCACAGTAAATTGAAAAGTTATATGGATAGCCATCAGCACTGCAAGTCATCCATATCTTATAACCAAAACTGATAGGTTTATTTCGCATGAACTGATTCATCAATGCTCAGAAATTCATGAAAAATACCTTGTTTTTGACAATTCTCTCTGAGCATATCAAGCAGGGGTAAAATCTTTGCCATTTTTTATTTTGCCAGATTATTGTCATCTGCAACATGACAATACTTCTTGATGGATTTGAACTTTTCCCTGCTCACAGTGTTAGGAAATATTGGTATAGCTAAGTCATCACTTGTCGACCAATAGTTATTCTCAGAGGGCACACTATGATATCCACTTAACAGAACTAATCCCAAAAAGTTTGTCATGTCTTCCTCATCAATAGAGAAATTCTTGTCGTTTTTATCTCGAGCATACAAATCCGTTTGTGCGGTAAGATGACTAATGATCTCATCCGGGAGGAACAGCTTATATATCTCAAACATTCGTTTTCCTAAATGAGCTTCACAATCACCTGCAGGTACTGAGTGTAGATCAAATGATAGATTTTCCCTTTTACGCCATCTTCCTTTTTCTCTGAAGTTTTCGACCTCTTCGTCTTCATTTTCATGAACTTCAAGCTCTCCACTGATCTCATCAGGCATACATTCTCTGTCAAGAGCATCATCTTCATTTTCTTCATCACTATTAGCAGGCTGATCACCAGTAGAAGGAGGTAGAATGACGATATCAATATCTTCAGAATTTGATTGAGTAACTACTTCAGCAGCATCACGTAGGAATCGATAGTGCATTCGAGGGGTATTTGCCCTGAAAAAAGAGTGTAAATATATTAGAAAATATTCAGATTATTACATCAAAACAGTAAGAAATATGTTGTATCATACGACAGAAATGCGTATGAAGTGCAGATTTATTCATATAGAAAACTGTGATCTGAATTAAAAAAAAAAATAATATAAACATCGTCAAAAACAACGAACGATGATGATGACGATGGCGACGTCGACGACAACGACAACATCAACAATAATAAAAACAACAACATCATGACAATGATGATGATGATGATAATAATAATAATGATGATGGTGTTGGTGGTGGCCTTCAAAAAAAGATAAAGATGATATAACACCCATATAACGATAAATGATGATATAATGATGAGGATGATGATGACGAAGGCGACAACAACAATAATGATAATGGTGATCATGATAATGATGATTTTGATAATGATAATATAAATAAACAAAATAATAAACACTCACCCATAAAAGCTTTTACTTTCCATGGAAAGCAGGTCTATGATGAAATTCCACTTGTCCTGGTCTGGTGCTGTCTCACAGATACTGGGCACAAGCTGTCTGCTATGAACACCACACTTCTGATGTTTAGTGTACAGAACTAAACTTGTCGCGTCAATCTCAGCAGAGAGCAGCAAAAGATGTTCATTTAGGACATTGAGCAAATCATGGTATCCAGAATACCTAAGTGACCAACGTTCCCATTTTGGGAACATTTTACAAAAATGTTTACCGTGATATTATTATAATAAAAATCATAATAGATACAATATATTGTCGAAGAAGAAGTATTCAGGGCATATATGAAATAAATAAAATAATAAAATATAATTTTTTTCTTATCGAAATAAAATGTTTATTTCGGGTCACTAATTTTCAAAAAATCTTAGAAAACGGAAGTCAAAAAATAAGGGATATTGTCACAATTTATTTTTGTTCCATCATCTATAATGGTTAATTATATATGAAAAATTATACCTAACATGGTAAAACCACTATATTTGAATATGTAAAGCTCGGAATGTAAAGGAAAGTCATGTTCCCAAAACTGGGAACATTGGACTGTCAATCTGCCATACTTTTCTTTATTCTTCCATAACCTAGGTTAGTGATCTGAGCTATATTTTTTTTTTCTTTTGTGCTTGTACTTTCATATCTGGTTGCTGCGCCTCCTCAATTACCCTAAGAATTTCCTTATCCCGGGTGCTTTGCTCGTTTTGCATCTCCTCAGATTATATGTTTTCCTCGGCTTGTTCTTTATTTCATTTACGGTCATTTTCATCCTCTCTTTCATTATCTCCAGCTAATGGCATCTCTCCTCGCTTTAGCTTTTCGGCACCGGAATCTCTGTCTTTTATCATGGCCTTCTTTAGTATAGCGGTCAATTTGCGTGTGTGCATGCATATTAAGGCTGAATAAATTGACATAATCTTAACCTGTCATCTATATAAATTCCTAAGCTAACTCTTATTTTCTCAGTAGATCCAATAGTAACATTTTACTAGGATATATACTAGGCTAATTTCATGGTAATTTTTACAGAATGACACACTTGGAGAATGAGTAAGTATTTTCGCGTTCGCTGAAGAGTAGAGTTGGGTTACTTTTATGGGACAGAGCAGAACCAATTGCTTGGCTGGCATAGAGTGGATTACTAGTCAAGAAGTGAGGTTGTAGCTACTTAAGAATGATAGAACAGGATACGGAGAAATCAAACAATCAGTAATTTAGCAACCTATGAAATATGTGCTCGGAAAACGCGGTGAAAGTCAAGCAAAAACGTGCGATTGCAGTTAAGACTCGAGAGAGCAGAATGAAAAAGACAACTGATAGAAGGTTTGGAAGCAGAAAGAAGGAAGGTGTAGTAACTGATAATGAAAAGTAGTGGGATGGAACTCCTGAGAAACGGAAAGAATTAGAATAATTCCAAGAAAGAGTAAAGAAAAGAGGAGTACATTAACATAGTGTCTTTTTGATTGAAAGGTATTGCGAGAGCTTAGGATGATGATGGACTATAACAATAACAGAGTACCCAATATCACAAATACAGAAAAACAACGGAGTTATAAAACTGATATATATTCTGAAGAATATTAGAGAGTTCTAATACGTAACATTAGAAAGAAGATGAACCGTCCTCCTAGAATTTACTCTTAAATTCTTTATTATTTTCTGTTTTAGAGCAGAGCCATTTGAAAACTACCTTCAACATGAGATTCCCAAATGGTTTTACACAGGGACATAAAGTTTTCCCTTGTTTTGAGCGAAGAAGTAAAAATCAACTTCGGTTGATTATATTTTGCAAACACTGTTCTGTGAATAGATTCGATGAGAATCGGAGAGAGGAAGAAATAAACTTTTCTTAGTCCATTCAGGAAAAAATAGGCCACAACTCACCATACCTCCTACCAAGAATCTTTCTTTCTTTACCTTTTTTTTTGTTCCATATCCCGATTAGAGGGGGAACAGGTGCCTCTTATACTTTAAATGAAACATGACGGAACTGGGAACCAACAACCAGAAGAAAATAAAGAAAACAAAAGGTGGAACCTATCCCAAGGAGTTTATAGTCAATCCTTAAGGAAATGGCTGACCAGATTCTTGACAAGGACGGAGACATGTTTTCCCAAGAAATTCTCTTTAAATTTAGGTGCTTTACCCTTGCTATAGTTTATCCTCTTCTCTTTTCCAGGATATTTTGTTCTAAATCGGGATTTCCCTGTGGGTGACTCCAGACAGCTGTTCCAGTAATTGTCAATTTTCTATTATTATATTTTGTTTTTACTTTTTTCTCTACTGTTCACCCAGGATGTAGTAGGCCTACTATTATCTTTTACTTTTCTCACTGCTAAATAATCGTTGTATGGTTTGCTGAACTGTAAACCCGGAACAAATTCATTTCATCTGCAGTTACCAGAAATCATGGATCTTTCCTAGGTAGTGACCCCCAAGGGTTTTAACCCGGTATGTATCCACCTTTGTGGCGTGTTTAGTACAAGCCTGTTGGGGATTACCGCAAAAACACAAACAAAAGACTGTAAATATCATAAAGATAATGACCCCAAAGAAATATTGGTTCTAGATAGCGACCCCGAAAACCCTTGGGGGTCACTATCTCGGAAAGATCCGAAATTATTTAACCTGTGTCAATTGCTCCATTGCTCAAGGAGCAGCAGCTCTTGCCGGCACAAGGCCAATTTAATCTCGCCATGACAGCAACAAGGAACGGGATCAAAGGTGGCAACATTTGCTTCCGTTGAGTATTCATTGCGGGCTGGCCACACGCTGCCTACATTATCTCTAATCAATATTCCCGTCCCTTTCTCATGTTTCGAGAATCCAGGATTCAAGGCCACGGTAGACGCTTGAACCGCTGTACAATTTGCTTTCTTTACTCTCAACCTGTATACGGGAGCTAAAATAAAATGGTTACGTTCAGCTACTGAAAGTAATGTTTTCCTAAGTAGATTTCTATTACTTTTTTTTTTTTTACTTTTCAGATCGAAAGAAAACAAGAAGTCTCTCTCTCTCTCTCTCTCTCTCTCTCTCTCTCTCTCTCTCTCTCTCTCTCTCTCTCTCTCTCTCTCCGTCGAACGACTATCATACTTCAGTTTTATCCCTCTTAAGCTGATGTAGTTTTAAACCGCATCGGTATAAACTACTGCAGTTAATGCCCATTACAATAGCAATCCTTTTCTCTCTTTCTACACTTGCTCGCCTTTCTTTCTTTCCCAGATTTTTTAAATGGTCCCCATAAAATTTCGTTTGGCAGGGTGTTTAAGGTAAACCAGCACACCAGTTGTCCTCTGCTTTATTTACTGATTGCTCTGAAATGATATCACGTCAACTATGGTCAAGAAGATTCTGGAATTACTGCCGTATTGTCGATAAACATATTTACATCCACGGTATTCTGATATTTTTGTATATGCTACAATGCACAAGATGAAATAGGAAAATCGGTGCTACTCTGGCTTGTTATCTACGCGTCACCTCCGAGGTGCTAGTACTAAACTTAGTGGAAGCTCAATGGGACGCCGTGTTTAGTACTAGCCCCTCGGGGCTCAAAGTATTATATACAGTACACCCATTTCTATATTGTGCGGTCGACAAATTATATCAATAAACGATATCTTTGATCCCCGAAGGGCTAGTACTAAACACGGCGTATACTTCCGCCATGTTTAGTACTAACACCTCGGAGGCGACGCTAAAAGCAGCACCCGAAAATCATAATGATTTAAAATCTTGAAAAACATATTCTGGGGTCGACAGAATATTCTAACGTCGAAGTAAAGCGTCGTTCCTCCCACAAAAGTCGTCAATCCAATATCTTTTGCACAAACGTCAGTGTAGATTTTTCCCAATAAAATACACAAAATTAATAAAAGTCCATGCGATATCTAGCTAGTTAAAATGTGCTAAGGGAGTTCAAACAAAATCCATCTGACAAAAGCCCAAGAAAAAAAAAAGTTCTTAAGTAAATACTTGCATTGTTCTCATTATTTTTAGTGTATTGACAATTTTGAGAAATGTAAGGTACTACATTCATTATACAACAAGACTTCAATAAGGGATGCGTTATGACGAGTGGACTATATTATGTCTTGCATTATAACGTTAAAGCTCAAAATAATAATAATAATAATAATAATAATAATAATAATAATAATAATAATAATAATAATAATAATAATAATAAAGGATTTTAAAGTTACTTCTAAAAACATTATTTTGTATATGATGACATTACGCAAATACGGAAAAATAAATAATTCATTCAGTTTCTTCAAGCAAAGTGGAAGAAACGGGAACAGAGAAAAGAAAACAAGAAACAGATGATGATGAAATAACGAATAAGGATGATGATAAAATAACAAAGAAATGTTTATTTACAAACAAAAACAGCAGTGAAAGCCAGAAAAACTTAGGCATCAAAATTTTTACTTAATCGTGGGTTTATGTTCTCATTTGCAATTAACTGGAAGGTTTTCATCGTAGGAGGCTTGTTTGAGGGAATTTGATCCTATAAAATTTATTTCTGAGCACCTCCTTAGAAAACACAATTATATAAGCCACAAAAGAGGATGAGTGTTTACTGGCATAAGGCCAACTTTCTTTTTAAAACAAAGCGCATACGCACCCTTTTAGTTTTATCCCTTTTCATTATAGGTCACTGCAAATTTAAAAACAATGAGGTAAAAGTTTTATTAATGTCTTATTTGTACTAATTATATAAAATAAAAGCTCAGTTGATCCACCAGGCCAATTTATACCTGCCAAACTGAGATCGAAGATACCCACAAAACTGCTATTTACAGTGGGTAAGTAGGTAGAGAGGGGCAAAGATACCCGGAATCCCAGGAACAATGGTCAGTTTTCTTCGATGTAACAGAGATATGACATTTTCCCCCTTCTTGTAACCTCGCATATATATATATATATACTGTATATATATATATATATATATATATATATATATATATATATATATATATATATATATATATATATATATATATATATATATATATATATATATATATATATATATATATACACACACACACACACAGAAAATACCACAGGGAAAAAATGAAACAGAATAGAGTCATGATGGGTATTGTCCGTTCTGACATTTTCAGAAGGACCGATAACAAAACTAAACCGAGGGTACTGTATTTTAACCCTTAAATAGTGTATTTAGTATTAGCATAAGCAGTCTAGTGTTTAGTCCCGGCGATCGTATATATCTGAAATTCATGCAAAACAAACAAGCAAACAAAGAAAAGCGTTCTGGAAAATAAGAGAAACTTGGAAAGATACGAAAGGCAAAATCACTCGATCAGGGAGCCGTAATCTGTACACTCCCTGGGTCCACGGTCTAAGTATACCTAGACCGTGTTTGGGTCTTTCTGGGCTTATCGCTGGAGATCAGAGGGTCTCAAATACTTGATTCATATGTTTGTCCTGAGTCATAGTTCCAGGGGTGACAGTTTGGGTGAGTTTGCTTTAGTCGTGACTCGGACAGCTTGAGGATGTGACAAATGCGTCCACAACAAAAACATTTATTTTATTCACTTGAGTTTACTGCACCCTCAAAAGGTTGGCATTTATTTTATTCACTTGACTGTATTTATCACCAGAGACCATACCTATTATATAATCTGCAACGAATAATTTCATTTTCAAATCACGCATGTGATTTTAGTTAAGCTGATTGGTCTAAAGTAAATCTCCGATGTGTGAAGTAAGTAGTTATTTTTATTCATACTTGATTATGTAAATTTGGAATGAAATCAGTAGACTGAAACCATCCAACTTTTATGAGAGCCATAAACAACAGTATTCTAAATTTGGACCATTTTCAAATGGATTACTTCGTGGAAGTCTTCCCATTGTCAGTATGAAATGAGGTATAAATATTGGCGTGCATGGACACTCTCTCTGTTTTTTTTTTTTTCTCTCTCCTCTCTCCCTCTCTGCGACTAATGACAGGTGATTCAATCAGGTTTACTCTCTGAGCTTTTTGTGTGGCCCATACCGTTCCCTACTCGTCTGGTTTGATGTTATCACCAGAGACCAGTTACCTATTATATAATCTGCATTATTTTCAACGAATAATTTCATTTTCAAATCACGCATGTGATTTTAGTTATTTTCTGGTGATAGAAGCTGATAACTAACCAATTTTTGTGAGTCGTAAAATAAATTAGCTGTTAATCAGCGATGTGTAAGGTATATTTTTTCTTCCCAGGTAGTTCCAAAGGGTAAGTCCAGTTATTTTTATTCACAACTGGATGATTATGTAAATTTAGAATATAAATATATAAAACTCCTCCTGTTTTTATGCTGTTTTCTTTTAGTGTGTTTTCCTCTTTCATCCTGAGAGGTGCTCCTTCTGACTCTACCTTTTAAGTTTAGTTTTTTAAGTTCTTAAAATGTAAACTTAAAATGAACTTAAAAAACTGAAACTGATAAAAGAACTTAAAATAAACTTAAGGTAAGGAAGAAGAGCGCAAAGGAGGAACTTTATAGTTTTTATGCTTCAGTGTTTTTTATTAAGTTCACCTTTTAAGTTTATTTTTAAGTTTATTAAGTTCAGTTTTTTTTAATTTTAAGTTTACATTTTAAGTTTCCTTTTATTGGTTCTTTAATGTGTAAATGTATTTAAGTGTGATTGTTTAAGTTCAACTGATTTTCTATTTTAAGTTTTTTTATGTTTTGTGTATATTTACTTTTAACTATGTATGCTGAATGTCCCTTTTTAATTTATAACTGTAGATGATGTCCTGATGATGTGACCACGGGTCAAGAAACGCGTACACAAATAAATGTATGTATATACTGGATCTGTATGTGTTCCTGCGCCCTTCTCCTGCCTACTATAGTGCCCTCCGATGTGTGGATTAAATTATTTAATAGTTATCATATACCAACTTCTTTTGAATTATAATATTGATACTGATGCATAAAGAAATGAAATTTAAAGTATGTAAGGAAAATAAAGACAGTTTGATTTATACCTTTATAAATTATATAAGTATATTCTTGCATATGATTCCCTTATTTATGAATATATTAAAAATAACATGAATAACTGAATTCAGGTAACATGGACTTATGAAATAAAAGCTTCTATTCTTATAAATAATTTACTTCTATGGACATAAATCTAATTCCTAATAAATTATTTAAGTAACTATTTCAGTGAAAAATCTTGAAATTTAAAGCTACTTGAAGCGCGAGATAAGAACGCTTTTTATATATTTTGAAATTACTTGAATGTTTACGTCCATATCATACATACTGATGACATAACCGAAAACGTGATAAATGGGAAACATATGTTACTTGGAATACAACGCAGGAAGCAAGCAATGGTAAAATTTGCTTGCAAGAGTCGTTGGTATAGGAATCGATGAGAAAAGCACTGCATTGCTTCTGCAGCGCTGGCGAGTCAGATACGCTATATTTAGAAGCTAAATTAGAACCCTCGCGGTAAAGGTAATCTTAACCCGAGGTAACCGAGCTACATAATTTGTAGGAGGGAAACCAGAAGATTACTCGTAATTTCTCCGTTTGATCGACAGAAGGTAAATGACTGTTTAATAAAAGGGAGCTCTCTTTCGTTCTCCTGTAAGAATCGTGTTGGTAGCACGGTCTTGTGTACTCATCCATGGAGGGTTTATATACTTGCATACATACATACATACACACACGCGCATGCACACACATGTATATATATGTATGTGTGTATGCGTGTGCATATTCACACATGAACACACATATATATCTATATACACATTCACACATACATACATACATGTACATATACAAACATCCACACAGCAAGTGCAAAAATACGCACAAGATAGAGATGAATGGTGCCGTCCGTATTGAAGGGTTCGACGTGCTGCCTGATTAGCCACCTGCGTAAGTGAAGTAAGCGGCTGATTTCGTGGAAGTTTTCGGCAATGGGGTTTCGTCCACGATTCAGCAGATAAAGTATGAATGAGGCTATGGCCAATGTGCTTGGTTAGAGCCATCTGCTCTAAATATACACACACACACACACACACACACACACACACACACACACACACACACACACACACATATATATATATATATATATATATATATATATATATATATATATATATATATATATAACATTAAGCTACAAACGTCCTTTAATATCTAATTCGCTCTACCTCGGAAATAACATATTTTCATATGGGTGTTTCGAAATTAGAGTCCACCCCCTTCCACAGAACAAATGGAAAGTTATGAAGTTTTCTGTTATAGCCTATCTCCAAGTACATTATTTTAAGTTTCTATTAAGCTATTTTTCATTTTACATTTCTTGTATTTTCAGACTGAGTGACGGAGTTAGATACAGCCATGGCTAACAACTCGGAGGAAATCAGATGGATTGACCGAATCCGGGCTATAACCTTCAGAGAGGCCAGGGATGCTGGCACATCCTTCATTTCATGTTCCTGGATAGCTAAATACTTAAAAGAGATGAATCCTTTGTTAAAAGAAACTGGAACAAAAATCCATATGACTGTCATCGCCAAAAGAGTGAGAATCTTGGAAGGCCTGAAGTCCTTTCTCAGGAGTCAAAAGACATCATAGCTGAGGCAGTGGGTAGAGCAAGAAAGTCTTTACATAAATTGGCGCTTGAACTAAAAACAAAAAGGGGAAAGAAGAGAAGTTATAGTGCTGTATATCGTGAGTTGAAAAAATCTGGTATCAAGCCATTTCATTTTATCAGCAAGCCCAACATCACTCAGCAACAGAGAGAAGACTGTGCATGGTTTTGTGGTTCATTTCTTAAAGATTGGGATGAAGCTGACTTTCTCCATGTTGCCGCATCAGATGAATTCTTCATTTACACAGTCAGGAAGCCAAATCATAAAAATGACATCATTTGGGCTGCAAAGTTGGATGACATCAGCGATGACATGCGCTATTGCCAAGTTGTGAAATTTCCTGAATGTTTGGGAATTTTTCTCTGTTTCACAGCCAAACCGTTAATGTGGATCATCAAAGAAAAAGGACAGTCATGGAATGGCAAATACTTCAGAGAAACTGTGCTTACTGGTGAAGTATTTCCTTTCCTCAAAGATCCTGAAAATGTATTATCTGTTGAAGAAGTCATATTTTTGCATGATAAGGCACCATGTTTCAAGGCTCTTCAGACACAGGAGCTGCTTTGAAACAGTGGTATCAATTTCTTCTCGTCAAATGAATTTCCAGGTAGCTCCCCTGACCTTAATGTGTGTGAAAACATTGGTAGTATCTTAAAAGATCGTGTTGAAGCACACACAGTGAACTATGATGGTATACCAAGCCTCAACGACCTGCTAAGAGAGGTGACTGAAGTGCTCAGGGAAATGGAGTTTGAGTCTCAGCTTTTTTGTGATTTGCTGCAATCATACCCCTCTGCAATCATACCCCTCAAGAATGCAGGCTGTGGTACAGTCAGATGTAGGCCACACAAAATATTAAATACTCAGAGAGAAACTTAAATAAATAACTGTTCTGAATTACTTTTGTTTTTGTCCATGTCAATTTTAGTTTATGCTGTTGAGGGGGGTGTCTCTAATTTCGAAACACCCTGTATGTTACCCAAAGGGGAATTTTTTAGTTGATAATAAGTTCGTCGTCTCGTGGGCTCGAACCATGGAAGACAAGAGTTCAGGACTTCAGTGACCGCCACTGAAGTCCTGAGTTCTTGTCTTCCGTGGTTCGAGCCCACGAGATGACGAACTTATTATCAACTAAAAAATCCCCCTTCGGGTAATATATTTGAAAATATATTATTTTCGAGGTAGAACGAATTGGATATTAAAGGACGTTTGTAGCTTAATGCTTGTATATGAATCACGGTGATGTGATGTGATAAAAATTATATTCATATATATACATATATATATATATATATATATATATATATATATATATATATATATATATATATATATATATATATATATATATATAATAATATGTATATATGTATATATATATACACACATACACACACACACACACACACATATATATATATATACTGTATATATATATATATATATATATATATATATATATATATATATATTTATATATTTATATGAGTTTTAAGGAAACAAAAAGAACTTCAAAGAAGCTATTTACGATATCTCTCAACCTACACTACGATTTTTTAAAATCTAATCATAAAAACTGCACTCTGATGCCTTGACCAGTACATTTGTTACTTCAAATTCAGAAGTTTCCCTTCTCATTTTTATTTTGCAATATATGTCCAGCCTTTTACATTGGCTGCTTCCGCTCAACTCCTTTCAGTCCTTTTACATTGCAAACTAAGATGACATTGGCCAGTAATTAGGCTGGTAGGAGAAGGGTGGAAGTGGGAAAAAATTCCTACATAAGCTTTTTTGGCGTCATTTGATGTAGAATTGTGTCCTGAATCACATATTCAAAATCCCCATTATTTCACTTTGGGGAAAATTTTTTACAGCGCCATAAGATTTTTCACCATTTCTGCTCCTATAATTAAGGGGTTGGAACAGGGATAAGCAACATGTTTAAAAAATTTATTAACTGAAGTTCTTGAAATTTGGTGGAACAGTAAGATATATACCAAAGATGATGTGGTGTATGTTAGAAGATTATTGGTAGGGTACAAACCTCTGCCAAGTTAGGCCCATCTCAAAGTTTTGAACCAAGAGTACAACATTTAGTTGACTAGGAGGAAAGGTTCTATCGACAATGTGGTTTAATTAAGAAGGTGGTACGTGGAGTGCTTACTTCCTCCAGTGTAGGAAGAGTTATGTGCTCTTCCAAGTACTCATCTACTAACAACAGGGGTGTCCTTCCTTCTCTGTTCTGGCTTAGGGCAGACAGTGAATATTCACTGACGCAGTTACCACCCCTGTGCCCAACCAACCACCCAAATCATAGTCTTTATTATTTATTGCTATTAAATATCCAGGACACCATCATGATAGTCATCATCTAAACTCACAGTAGTGCCAGTGTTATCACATGATTGTCCACGGCACTCTTCACAAGCCATTAGACACTTCAGTCCATACTTCCGGCAGGAGCATTGCTTTGAGCCACAAGGGTTCTTTACCAGTGGACTTACATTTGCACCGAATAAACTGAAATACTTTGATTGGAGCAACATCCAGATCAGTCATAATAGGACAAAGTGTGTTATTTTCTATTATCCAACCCCACTTTGTAGCTTCAAGACTATTGTTAGATTAGTTCAATTTACAACTTGGAGATGTACACGCAAGCTATGGAAGTGTGCTGCACATTCAGTAGGAGGTAATCTTTGCAGCTCAACTCGGTTTGATTTTGCCATCATTGTCATGTACCTTGCATATCTTAGATTAGTCAGTGTATCCTCTTTCGCTCCTCCATAAAGTAAACAGTAGAGTTGTAGCCCAGCTTCTCCAACTTCCTTTGCAGTAGAATTTTGTTCACTGATTTTGTTAGCCAAGATCTGTAACTCTGGAGACTTCATCAAATTATTCATGAGATGCAACTTTCCATGACTGAAGGCTGCAGAGGTTGTGTCACATCCACTCCATGCATGTATGAAGAGGATGAGCCTCCGGATAACAGCTGGTATAGATGAGTTGGCTTCTCTCATGCTGAAGATTTGTGCAGGTCATTGCCGTTTTCCTTCATTTCTGATGTAGATGTCAGCTAGGCCATCATGCCAATGGTGGAGCAACATAATGAACACATCAGTATCTTCTGCTACAACTGTTCAGCCTGTTCATTGCGAGAAAAACTCAGAGCACAAGATACAATGAGAGTGTCTGCATCACAATGGCCGAGAGCTTCTAGGTGCTTTGCTAAAAGTCCAGTAAATTGTGCCTTGTCCTGATGATTGGTAAAAAATGCTCCTTGATCTTTATGTGCCTGTGAGTTCTCAGAGACACAATAGATGCTGAGAGTTTTCCCTTCTGACGACGTCTATGCTCATGATCTTTGACTGATTGCTCTTCATAACGATGAAATACTATGCAGCAAATTCCGTACTTAGTCATCAGGAAGGAAATGTACTGGTTCATGACTTCTGAATACAATGAAATTATTTTTCATCTGATGACATGCAGTAGCCAGCCACCATCAATTATGGTCACATTTTGTGGTTGTAACTGGGTAGGAGATTCCAGTATGATGTTATTCAGATCTCTATTGCTCTGATCAATTCTGACTTGTGTATTTTCCTCATGAAGGAGTCCTTGAACAAGAGGATGGAAATGGTGTCATTTCATATGTAAAGTAGGTTGTGAGGCCTTCATTTTCCCTTTGTGCCAAAGCTGTACGTCGGAGGAAAAGGACAGATGGATCAATCTGAACACTGGTTTTGCCCACCTTTACTCCTGGCTTTAAGGCATCCAGCGTTTGAATCATTTGCCTCTTTTTAATCTTAGCACCTCCATAGGACTGACCATCTAAGCTTTTATGTATCTCAAATCCAACAACCTCAGTTTCATCACAATTGATACCATCACCTTCACTAGCTGCCAGACCGCTGGATAGGGATCGGAGTTGGGGTAATGTTTTATCAAATGGGTCATGGGAATGGAACCATTCCAGGATTTGGTTCATGTCGCTCATATCTTGCTCCCGTCTTGTTGCTCCAAACTCCACATGTTGAGGACTGGTATTATGCTGCTTTCCAGTCAGTGATGTCATGGCATCATAAATTGCAGTACAAGCAAGTATGCTATATACCCACTGCTGCCGTATGCTTTCTGTCATACCTCTTCCGGTGTTAAGTCCCCTCAACTTTTTAAAAACCTCATCAGAACTTGTTCAATTACCAAATCTGTCCATAATCCTGCCCAGAGTCGCTCACTCCTGCGAACAGTATGATACCCTTCCTCATTGAACATTGAGTATAGCCAGGGATGCTTAGTAGGTAGCTTGCGCATTTCTTGAACATAGAGACGGGCACTCTTAGCATAGTGAATGTGCCCTGTTGCAGCAAAAAGGTTCAGTAATTTGGTCACAGCATTCAAATGACCATCCCACAATCCAAGTCTCTCACAATAGATGAAATCCTTGATAATGTTGATGTACTCCAAGCATCTTAGCCAGAGTTTTGCAGTTCTTGATGCCCATACTTAATTCATTCATAGAACTCTCCATGGCTTTGCATAGACTGCCAAGCTCTGAAGATTCAACCAATGAATCTGGTGAAAGTTTCTGGGCCAAAACATTACTGAACATAACATAATATAACATAACATAACATAACATAACATTGTGAACCACTTACTTAAGATTAGGCAAGATCTCGTTGAGGCATGCACTGAAGACCTCACATCACCTCCTCACATAAATCTCATCGCCTTTGGCACACGTGTTTTCAGTCAACCAATTTCGCGGATATCTAATCTTTAACTTTGAAATTTCTTATTAGGAAACAAAGAAAACAAGGAGTCACAATGAAGAAAGTAAGGCATATAAACTATGGAACTTTACTGGACGAGTTAACATTGTGATCTAAACAGTTACTGCGTAATTTATCCAAAAAAATATGTCCAACAGTTCAAATATCCAAACTCGAGGTCCGCAACCATTTGACTAAAAATGATTTTGTGTTTATTGTTGTCAAAATTTTTCCCCAAAGTGGATGACAGGGGACTTTTGATATGTGATAGTAGACATGTTTCTGCATCATTTGACACCAAAAAGCTTATGTAGGAATTTTTTCCCACTTTCGCTAAAAATTGGGGTTCTCCTACCAGCCTACAATAGGGACGAGGGATTAAAAAGAGCATTTTCATTGCAAAAGGTTTATCAGGATTATGAACAGCATTAGAACTTAGTATGTGGCAATATATCCTTTTGAGTAGCCCCAATTTTTACATATAAAGGACTTTTCAACCCATATTAAAAATTTTATAGCTACAGCAAATCATTAAAATCTTTCAACGCAATGAAGGGTGAATTCAAAGACCAATACAGCCTTAAATCAGTATCAGGTCTTAGTAGGTCTTGATCAGTATAAGCGAAACCATGTAATTCTCTCTCTCTCTCTCTCTCTCTCTCTCTCTCTCTCTCTCTCTCTCTCTCTCTCTCTCTTTCCTGTAAGAAAACGGCGAGTGTTCAGGGAGATAGCCTCCAATGTATCACTCTGGTAATTGATCCCAAGTTTTTTCTTTCTTAAAAAAGTAATATTTCTTTTGCTAAAACATTTGCCACTTTTAGGCCCTTTAAAGCGGGGTTGGTGTGGGCTATTGATTAGAAATATTGTGTGGGTAAAAATTCCGTCTTTTTGAAACATTAGATTTCACATAAGCATATTTTAATTGAGGTTCCGGGAGCAATTCATAACTTACGCTGAGCATACTAAAGGTATTCATACCATTTATGAATCATTGTTTAGATTTAAGTCACTGTGAGAAGTTTTACTTTTTATTTATTTATTTTTATTTATTTATTCTTTTGTTAACAGAGAGCCAATTCATTGCCATTTGCTTCCTTGAGTACCATTTGAATAACATACTTGATTACTCCACCGATGTAATATATATGCTTCGTGTGGCAGTGTCCTTCCAGTGTTCTTCTTGGAAACTGCATCAAAGGGTCTCTGTGTCGTCATATGTGCAAATAATACATTGGACATCACTCCAGATAGCGGATGGACTGAGTCATTACGTTTCCTCTGAGGGAAACCAACAGGTCAAGTCATATTATTCTACAGACGTTGTGTAGGGTTTGCTGAGCCCGTTGACATTTGTCGTGATAATTTCTAATTTGACTTACATATAACTTTGGAATTCCCTAAACTCATCTGTTCTACCTGGGGTCTATGATATATTTAAGAAATATTTATAACGCCGAATAAGCTTCATAAGTTCAGTGACAGACTTATTTTTATCTCCGTACAGCTTCACGATAAAAACTCTCTGCTTTTGGCTAGTGTCATGTCCTGTCATTATCGTTGTTGTTATAAGAAGCTGGCCTTACATAAGTGGGGAATTAATTAAAGCCCGTTATGTATCATCTGAATGCAGTTGCTCTTTGCTTTGCTGTGGGGTGACTCGTGTTCTAACAGGATTTATACGAATGTAGAGTCAAAACTGTTTTGAGTATTCATACAAAGAATTATATATAATTTTTAGAAAAAAATTCTAGTCTTGTTCTTTTTCGGTAGTGGGAATTTCTCATATTTCGTGCGCTTACTTTTGACGTATTCTTGTGAAGCTTAGCGGGTATATTCTGTCAGGATGTTCGTAAGGTTCTGAAAACAGCTTTCAACTAATTACTTTTGAATAACTCATCACTATTACTGTACGTATATCTCCTGAAGTGTGCAGAGAGAGAGAGAGAGAGAGAGAGAGAGAGAGAGAGAGAGAGAGAGAGAGAGAGAGAGAGAGAGGGTGTTCAGTCTCTTGAAGTGAATTATGAAGATGAATGTACAGCGAAGATTCATTGCGGGGTTGCTAGAGTTGCCTCTACCTAATCATCGTCTCAGGTGTTATTTGATCGTCTTTCGAGAAAAACGTCATCTGCAGTTGTAAACACGGTAAATGCACATATCAAGATATTAGTGATATTTAAATGATTTTTCAGTCTTTTATGAGAAAGATATTCTTGGAGTTATGGTGCGTAGTTTCTTAACAGTAGGTTGCTAATGCCGAGTCACGCTCTTAGCAACAGCGAAAGGACACTCGTGCATATGACCTTAGTCAGTACCTTTTCTCCTTTCATTTCTGTTTTTACACAGAATGGCGATCCTAGTTGAGAAGTTCACTATATAAACAGTTCACATGTTAAGAAAATCACAAATATGATGTAAAATACAGGAAATTTACAATTGCGACAGACTTTATTTTGAGGGGCGGGGCTTAACTTCTCTCTTGATAAGCCGCTGAAGTTGAGTTGGTGCTCGTATTATGTGTATGTGTTGCAGACGACACTCACAGACGATGCAGTGGTGCCACATCTACTCGTAGTATAATGCCATCTTCATTAAGAATTATGGATGAATCAGTATTTTTCATTTATAGTGTATGCGAATTTAAACAATAATAGACATTAAGCAGTATACTCATACATTCACTTGCTTATGTAATAGGTTATCATGCATCCGCGTTTTATCGCAGAGGTAAAGTAAAAAAACCTCGAGCCGGGTACAATTGATTGTCAACCATATTTATTAAAGACTTGAGTAGCTTCACACCAGAACATTCTATTAATCACATAGACAAAGGAAAGGCCATGAATAAATATTTCATTCTTTGTTTCATAGCGAACGTACTTACAGAGCAAGCATGCACACATTCATTACAATCCATCACACAACACACACACACACATACGCACACACATATACTGTATATATATAGTATATAATATATATATATATATATATATATATATATATATATATATATATATATATATATATATATATATATATATATATATATATATATATATATATATATATATATATATATATATATATATATATATATATATATAAATTATAGTGTGTGTGTGTGTGTGTGTGTGTGTTCCTGTAAGATATTTTCAGATTGTTATATAAAGTATTGATTGAATCGCAACCTCACCAAATATTTCATAACCAAATCTATACACCTAATCTGCAGTGTGTGACTGCAGAATACTATGTAATAACACCAGTGAATTATGCAATTTTGAGAATCTGTATTCAAAACCGAAAGAGAAGCAAGATATCAATCCTTTCTGAAAATATAACATAAAAAAAACAATGGCTTCAGTATAAATCAAAAGAGAATAATTTTAGAAATTTTGATGGGTTTGAGAGAGGGGCTAATACTGATTAATTTTTGGAAAAAATAAGACGATTAAAAGCCATTTCACTTCAAATTACACATAAATATTATATTTAACAACAGAATTGTAATATAGGCAAAATGATTTGTCTGATATTAAGACATTATAGTTCAGGCAATATAAAATAGAATACTGGGGAAAAATAGTGCCATTCATGAATTTCGTGACTTAATATTGTATAATAACATGTGCTACTTATTTTTTCAGTTTATCAATTTCTCTGCTTAGTTCATCGATGTATTCTAACATACATATGAGTCTAGTATATCTGTGTTTATACTTTAGCTGATAGTTTGTTAAAATACTTACTGATAGTTTTAGTAACACTTGGTGCAATGTATTACGTGCTTAAACAGTTCTTGTTTTCCACAAATTTTATACATCATTATTAACTCGTTCATTCAATCATTATTTAATTTTTTTGTGTATCCGTTTTGCTTTTTGTTTATGCTATTCCTGACTGGTGGTTTTCCTTGCAAACCTTCTAAAAATCTTACAGGCGACACGCAACAGACACGCATACACACACATGCATATATAGATAGATAGATAGATAGATAGATATTCTGATACGGATAGATAGATATGTATATATGAGAGTGTGTATATATATACAAACACACACACACACACACACACACACACACACATATATATATATATATATATATATATATATATATATATATATATATATATATATATATATATATATATATATATATATATTCGTGTTTCATCTTCTGTGAAATATAAAGTTTGCTAAAAATGGTTAAGAAATTGGCATTGGGCCACTGAATGCTGTACTGCACAGTATATGCAAGTGATTAAACCACCTTACTTTAAATAAATTACAGGACTTTGTATCTGAATAATACGTTAATAAACAGTTTTTTTAAAGACGTTATAGGAAAGCGGATTAATTACAGTGAGATTTTGTGTTCTGCAGAAGACTTGGTCTTCAGGGAAATTAGCCTGTTGCTAGGAGACTTCACTGTAACAATCAAATTCATGGATTTGGTGGTCAGCACTCAACGCTTCATGAGGAGCAGCGCCGATCGATGCCTGCGATCTTTTTTGCCTATGCCGCAATTACATTTGATAATAATTAAACACTGGAATACTCACAAACACCCGAAGAAAATCAAACCATGCGTATTTTAATGCAAGAAAGCTCCCGATATCGCGGGTCGTCTCTCGAGGGAAAAGCTGAAGAAGCACTCTAGAAAAAGTAAAAGATTCAACTTCTTTTTCGTTCATGGTAATATCCCCATTGCATCGATTATTCTTTTGAGCTACTCAGCCAGTTCCCGGCGTAATTCTGGAATTTAGTTACGAAAATTGATTAAATCACATGATTCAGTGTTAGAAAACAGAAACATGTGATTTTGTTCATGGTGAAGATATGTGGCATTGGAAGAAGATGTGGCATAGGAGCAAGGCAGTGAACTTTCTTATGGGGGATCAGACACCAATAATAGAAGCTCTTATTCGAATAGATATGTCTGCAGCATTTTTCTTAGTGTCGAAATAAATTGTCTTTGAGAGAATGACAACAATAGGATATTTCTGTGTCATATGTTCTTATTTTTAGGGGGTCGTTACGTTTTCCGGACACAAAAACTTATTGTACAACACATTATGCCGGTTTGTCCACAGTTATCTAAGACCAATTTATCACACAGACGGAAAACAAATATAGCTAAATAAACCACCCACGTGCTGTAGAATAGCATATATATGGCATACTGAATTTTGTCCGAGGCATTCACAGCAATGCATTGCCATTGTATTTTTTTTTTTTTTAATCTACCACCACTGACAATCAGACACACACATGTAGGGAACTATATTTTCGATAAAATGACTTCATCTACCAAGAATTTCTTAATAGCAACATCATTCTCTAACACTATAATTGTCTTTGTTTCATAATCGCTCAACAATGAAATTCACAGAGGTATGATGGCTTTCATGTCCATAGGATTAAGTTGCAAAAGGCACATGGCAGAGTTCGAAACATTTCCTCTCTCTCTCTCTCTCTCTCTCTCTCTCTCTCTCTCTCTCTCAAAAATTTATTGAGCATCTTACGCTGATGTAATACACCCTGTATATGTGACGCCATGTTATCCGGTTTTCGATGTAATAACATAAGATTGAGAAACTTAATTACATTTTTCAAGACATCGAAGGATTTCCGGAGGCACAGCGCATTCACGTTTTATGTCATGTGGCCTTTCAGTGTTTAAACTCACCAACAATATACCAAGGCATCTATAATGGAGACACAAGTGATGCACCTGTGATGGCGTAAACCCTCGTG
>NC_089750.1:53304796-53399796 GCF_040412425.1 Macrobrachium rosenbergii
AGATTATTAGTCAAAGCCATGATCCGTATTATTTTTCGCCTCTGACACATTCTTTATATACTGTGCACTTATGGCCATCATAATGTTTTATGCTTAGTATCACTATGGCCTTTCTTTACACAATTTTTACACTTGAAGATGCTGCTAGCACATTCATTTGATTTGTGATTTTTACCACATCTAGGGCAAGCTTGGTCATTTCTACAATTTGTTGCTCTGTGATCAAATTCCTGACATTTATAGCATTATAGGGCATGTAACAATTTGCAACGGCTATACAGTGTACACAATTTGTCACCTCTATCATAGATAGCCTTTCGTATTTGTGGTGCGCATTTGATGATATTGTCTTTATATTTGTCATCTTTGGCTATCATTTCCTAGACAATTTTCAGGTCGTCATTTCCAGAAATGAGGTTACCTATCCATGGATTTTTCTTTACAACGTAATCGACAATGTCATCTTCATCCTTCGGGACAGACTACTTTTATTTTTGGTGTAAGTTTACCGTTCTCATTTACTGATATATTGCTGATTTCCTGAAGCTCCATTTTTGCCTTTTCTAAGTTTTCCTGTCTGGAAATCTTACAAATAAGTGTCCATCTCTTGTTTTTCTAAACTGTTCAACTGGCACCGTTATTTTGCTCATAATTTGTCTCTTTTCATTTGCTGCTGTACTCTCTTCGTTTGTAGATTTGATCAAAAGCGCTTTTTTTGTCTTTTGTGATTCAGCATAAGTTTTGTCCATGTTTGTCATGGTCTTTACATCTTTATCAACATTGCTAATTTTGTTTTGGATCTCATCTATGTTGATCATTACGTCACTAGTTTTCTGAGCCGAATCTTGAATCAACTTTGTTGATATCTCTGTGTTTTCTTTTATTTCTTCAAGTTCACCTTCAATGAGCTTTTTGTGAGTTCTTTGTTCAGGCCTCTTGCAATTATTACATATGTACAATATGTTGTCACTCCGAAGTATGGGTGTGTATTTGACTTCGATACCTGAACATTCATAGTGGAACCACGCATCACACATTTCACACAAGTTCCTTCATCATCAACTTCCCCAGAGCAATGTCCACAGATTGCTGATTTACTCTCGATTTGGGTCGACTCATCATTTCCCAGTATTTTCTTTAGTGTTCCATCTTTACGTGCTGCTTTGATAATTATGAGATAATGTTCGCATGATAGTTTCTTCCCTATACTTGATTTAATTTCTACACTATTTGTTTTCTCTTTTTCCTTCCTCTTCTTCGTATTCCCTTAGTTTCTTCCCTATACTTGATTTAATTTCTACAGTATTTGTTTTCTCTTTTTCCTTCCTCTTCTTTGTATTCACTTTGAACATCATGTAAGTCAGGCACTTTTACACAGAGCACTTCACAGAAACGTCCTACCCGCGCTAAAGCTACTCACCTCATTTTCATCTTACCATAATCAGAAATAAGACCACAGGCCTGTACTGAGGGGGAGTCGGGGCTCGTGGGGCGCCGAACGACCCCCCTTCCCCCAGAAATTTCTGGAAGTCCATATTTTCTGTGAAAATTCTGTTAACTATAATCAGTATTTTGAATAATAACTAATCGGATAGAAGGGTATGGACCGCATGCCCAGTTTTTCTTCTTAATATAACTAAAATAACATTTTCAAGTATTTCATCTTGTGTATACTTATATATGCAATGACATATATAGAAGAAAAGGTCCAGTTTGAGGAAAAACGACCCCCCCTTCATAAAAAATTCTGAGTACAGGCCTGGCCCACGAGGCTGTCCTTTCATTGGACTTTTGGTAAAACAATATGCACTCACCAATGCAGGTGTTTGATAATTTGATAATAAGCAGGTGCCACTACGTATAGGAGAGGGAACCTAATCTGCAGATAATCTCGCACCACAGAAAGCACAAATTTTCTTGCCAATTAAGACAATGCTAAGCCAATAAATGTCTTAGGTAAGGCACATAATCCAGCCAATCGGAAAGGTCCAAAATCTGAGACTTGCATGGCATAAAACACAAAGGCCATGTGCAGCCACATCATGAGAGGTCAAACCCCATTCTTTTCTTTTCGTAACTCCATTCTTCAGATGAATAAATATCTGTTACATCCAACCCAAGCCTGAAACAGCAGATTCTTCATGTTGTACAAAATGCGTCTGAAGTACAAAAGCAAAGCAAAACTGAAAAGAAAGAATATAAAAGTGAAATCACTATGACAGTAAGGGTAAGAGGAGTTCTCAAAATAACCTAATCTGATCATGAAGGAATGTTAAAACTCGTCCATTTTATTATCCATCACGAGGGGAAGACTGAGCATGAATATCAGTATTTTTTTTGGAAAACTTGGTACAAATGACACAAGTTACAACGAAAATTAATGAACAATTACATACATCAATTCGAGACAACTACACGTTACAAAAGTCAACATACTCAACACACACTGAAAAATTCTTGAACAAATAAAGAACATATAGTAAGTGCCATCGGAAATATTTATGAAAATAAGAATTTCTATCCCTCTATTATACAACTTCTCTTGTTCCGTTCTACCCCTTACATTCAGCTCTGCAACCTGCTCAAATTTAAACCCTGGGAAGCTTAAGGTCAACTGTGGTATCTCTATTTTGGTAAACTTACAAGGCCAAGTTCCATAACTTGTTGGGCCCTCTATGTATTTGTATGCATGGCACTTTGGGGTGTTCTAATGGTGCCTCCACCCACTAAGGGGGCAAAGAAAGTACAAAGTTTTTTTTTCACTTTACTGGATATCCCAGATAAGCTTGAAGAGCAGTCCTGCCTATAATTGTACTACCTGCACACAAACCTCTGATGACTATGTTCCATAACAATGCCGGTTCCCAGGAAAAGATTTGTACCCCGACTCATAAAAATGGTTAGAGGAGTATCGGGAAGATCAAGTGAAGGGTCATGCCTGAGTCTAAGTTTCAGGAACTTGGTCAGGAACTTGTAGCATAACATTTGGTGGGTGCAGTGATTTATGAAATGAAACTGAAGATGATAGATTGGATTAAGAGCCTAAAGTAGAAAAATTAAGTATATCTTAGTTTAACCAGACCATTGAGCTGATTAACAGCTCTCCTAGGGCTGGCCCGAAGGATTAGATTTATTTTACGTGGCTAAGAACCACCTGGTTACCTAGCAACGGGACCTACAGCTTATTGTGGAATCCGAACTACATTTTGACGAGAAATGAATCTATCACCAGAAATAAATTCCTCTAATTCTTCACTGGCCGGTCGGAGAGTCGAACGCTGGGCCAACAGCGTGCTACCCGAGAGCTCTACCCACCCCTCCAAGGAAGGACTGCCTAAAGTAGATACATGGCAGAATACACGGGACGCTATCAAGGAACAGACGAGTTTTTAATTAATGTCAAGCTATAAAAAACGTTTGTTTGATACAGATGGCTTCCTCGAAGAAACGTCAATTAAACCAATCTCTAGCCGGTCATTCACTCTCAGACTTGTCCCCAGACATGTCGAAAGGGGAGGAGCGTCGAAAGAAATGACACGGCCATTGACGTTACGACCCGGTCTGTATGAATCGCTCATTTGCTTCTTGGACGTGCTAGAGTGGTGGCCGAGGTACTCTCCAACAGTGAACTGGAAACTATGGCAATTTGTGCTATAGTCTGCGTGCTAAGAAAAGAAAGAGATATTGGGTAAAAGCCTGGTTGCTTGAAGTGAGCTTTCTCATGCATCCCTCATAAACGAACCCAAATGTCATCCAGGTGATTGGTATAATTATTTGAGGATGGGAGAGGATAAATTTAGGGAACTGCTGGCATTAGCAACACCTTATTTCAAGAAATCAAACACTTGTATGAGGCAACCTATATCTCCTGCCGATAGACTGACCAGACCACCACACTACGGTATTTAGCGACGGAGAGATCTTGAGAGGACCCAGGACATGAGGAGTAATGAGGACCTAAAGTTTAGTGTGGCGATATTTCCTCAGAGGCTTGGGAATATCATCCCGAAATGCACTTCTCATGTTGTTTATCTTCATGATGGTAGTTTCCCGTGTAGCATCTGGATATCTATCCTTTAGCTTGTTTAC
Organism: Macrobrachium rosenbergii; assembly: GCF_040412425.1. Lineage (NCBI taxonomy): Eukaryota > Metazoa > Arthropoda > Malacostraca > Decapoda > Palaemonidae > Macrobrachium > Macrobrachium rosenbergii. Next base: position 53,308,886 of record NC_089750.1, read on the forward strand.
TAAAATATCGTAAGCGATATTTTTCCGATTTCTGACGGAATAACGCTTGGATTTCACATTCCATAAGCATGGGTTTGACATTTATAAAGTAGTCCAGTGAGTCCAAAACGACTTATCAACCCACACTTCTGCCTTAGTTAAAGAATATCCTGAAGTCCAGTATCGCAGACGACACAGAATTACTGAAGTGATCAACACAGGTCTGCGTCGAAGCGACCTCCATTCACGCACGGATATGTACTTCAGCCGTAGAAGAACCGCGTCTCTCAGTGAATGGGTTATTTATCCCTAATCTTGAACAAGTCGCTACGCTTTATCTGAGCGACAGTCTGTACCAACTAAAAACACCACATTCGCGTACCGACGTCTAACGCTCCGCCCACTTTTCTACAATTCTTAAGACCGGAGCTGAGCGTGAATGGGGGACATTTTTACAAGAGATACTTGGTGTGAACCAAGTACTTTTAGAGAGCGGGATCAAATAACATGAATCTTATCCATCTTACCATGAAGGAACTATGGCAGTTTAGCATGCACACCTATCACGGATTGGCAGGGTAACTTCCCTTGTTATCCATCAGCCCAGGTATCATCGGGAATATAGTGATAAAACCAACCAGTTTTATCAGTTTCATGTCTGTGAGCCAGTACACATGCTTTTCAACTAAATTTTATGAAATTTTCCAAAACTCATCAATATCTCTGAAGCATCTAATGCTCTATCGGGGTCTTATGGTTAAGACCATAAAATCTGAAGAAAAGAGCAAACCTACTTTTTGTATCTTAATTTGACCCACAGCTTTATCCCTTAATATTTAGTGGGCAGACATATTCAAAGGATTTGAAAGAATACTTTTATTTTGTGTGGAACAGCTTTCAAGAGGAGCCGACATAAAACCATAGTTTACATAAAATGTGTGGTGAAGAATAAATACATAAAAGTATTATATATCTCTGCTTCTGATCTAACTGCTGCCCTTAAGTCAGTGGATAAAGACATTATAGCAATGGAAAAGCGTAAATGATGCAGGTTCCTAGAAGAAGGTGGCTCTTGAAGATTGGGAAAGGAATCTTGGCGTGGATGGACATGGAGAGTGCATTTTGAAAAAATTTAGCAGCTAATCCCGCAAGTTGGTGACCTACAACTGGACCACTACTTGGAATGATATTTTTGCCATTATTCTGGAATCTGGCTGGCATTGGCTAAATGCGACAAGAGAAATAATAATTGAATTTTCAGGGTTTGAGGTAGCAGATTTTTTAGGGACACGTTAAGAAGGCTGGAGACAAGGTTATTTAGAACTTATGGTATGGGTGGGGTGGTGAGCGAAGCGAACCCTATCAGCTGGAAATTTGTGGGCATTTTGAAGCCATATAAAAGCTGTATTGAGTTAATAAAGCAGCAAACAGGTGTGCCACACCCACCCATATTCTTATTATATTTCAAAGGCTAGGGGACAAACCAAATCTGGGGGGGATCAGTGTTTTAAGGGGGAAGGTGGGGGGGAGTGCCTCTCCCCAAATGATGTGCGTGGAGACGATGTCTGGGAGTGGCTGGATGAGGAGGAAGATGGTGGTGATCCTGGGTACCAAATCGTGCCTGTTGAGACCACCGTTACTGTTTATACCGATACTCAGGATACTCCTGATGTAAGGAATGAGGATACCCCTGACCTGGTCTGCTTACAATCGTAAATGGAAGCACACTGTATCCTCAGTGACTTCACTGGTCATCCCAAAGATAACAAGCCATTAGAGACTGTTTTTGAGGATTCCCTTCACGGTGCAAAAAGAGGCCTCATCAAGTTGTAGCAGCACTGACTATTTTGTCAGACTTTTAGATTTACTGTCCTTAAGTACCAAACTTCATCACCTAATATCCCCCATTTGCATCGGAACCGGTGTCAGGCTTCATCCTTCATGGGCGTCGGTAGTGTTGGTGAAGAATTTTCCGGATGCTGAGAAAGAATACCTCCAACTTGCCACTAGTCGCATGAGAAAAGTCTTGCTACAGCATGTAAGATATATCTGGTTTGGTAACTGTCAAGATCATTCCCTTGTCTAACGTACTGCAAAGACGAATGAGAGAGAGAGAGAGAGCATATCGACTAAGTATATCTTGATTGTACACATCACTGGAAATATTTAGTTGTTAATTGTTTTAATAATTTTGCGACTATTTTCGTTAATGTTATAATGACATCCTAGGGCATGTACTGAGATATAAGAAGGCGGGCGTGCGCGCTAGCAAAAGAGAGAGAGAGAGAGAGAGAGAGAGAGAGAGAGAGAGAGAGAGAGAGAGAGAGAGAGAGAGAGAGAGAGAGACTCTTGCACATTAAATATCGTTGTCATTTGTTGTTTACTTATTTTAATATTTTAGTTATTTGCTAGGAATGGCAACATTCCTAGCTCTTAGAAGTAAAACATTTATTATATAGTGGTGTATTGATAACATTGAGCGAAGGTGCGAAAGTAGTATAGCACAATGGCTGTTGCTACTTATTACTATGGGTATGCTGTTAGTTTCAGTGTTATAGTACAATGGCTGTTATTACTTATTACGGTGCGTATTCTGTTAGTTTCAGTGTTATAGTACAATGACTGTTGTTACTTATTACGGTGCGTATGCTGTTAGTTTCAACGTTACACTTTGTTGACAAGTAATCTCGCTGGATCACGAATTCTGCAAACAATGTCTGAACCTGTGAACGAACGCTCTATTTGCCACAGTCCTGTAATATTGTTGCAATACTGTCGGGAAGGGAAGCTGACTTTCAAGAAAAATGCGTCTATTGAGCTGCAGATGGTATAGTCCACTGCTTGCTTATTTGATTAGGAATTTTATTAACTCAGGGTGTTTGCACTTCCGTGCTATGCGACGGCAAAATTTGTCTTGGTCACAATGCTTTATACGCGACCTGAGTAGTTCGAGGTTTAGCAGACTAGTTCGTTATCTGTACGTACAGTACACACGTGCATTACACGATCCTTTCTTTTTTGTCTTTTGTTTGTTGGTTCAAATTATCAATTATGTTTAATACACATGCTATACCTTGCTCAACTTGTGCATATCGTAATGTTAAGCATAATCGACCGTTTTATGTTTAAAGGTACAACTGGCCCAGCTTAATGCCCTCTGCGTGCAACAGTTCGGTAACAGTACTGTGGTGGGGGTGGGTTGGAGGATCAAGGAAAACTGCCTTTGTAGAACTTGTTCTTTGTTGATGCCGTTTATTGACTGACTTTGTGTTTACTTGATACAGTAAACTAGGCAATTTTTCATCTTGGCTGTTGATCCTGATTATTTTCACATTAGGCATGTTAATACTTTTGATACTACTTTATTGATCTGTTGTGTGTAATGATAGTATTATATAATAGGTTTAGACCAATTGCAAGGATGTCATGGCAATTGCCCCAAATGAAACATTTTAATGCTTAAATATTTAGTACACTTCAAACAAAACAAAAAAAATTACTGGAATGTACTTATACCACAGTGGTATATAATTTGTTTCTATGGATTCTAAGAATAATTGTTTAGAGGATTTTTTGCAACATAAATCACAAGGTAGCGTCATACTTTGGAGTAGACTTGCAGTGGGGAGGTGTAGGTTTATATTCACCTTCCTATTTTTCCAATATTCGGCAATCTCGGCGACTGTAACTTAACAGACAGGAAAGAGGCAAGGGGTTACCGCGTACTGTCAACTGCTGTCGTAACTGCGAAGCCATTTAACGGTGGTTATGATCTAATAAACTAATGGAGGACATCAGTAATTAGGATAATGTAATCCTCAAAACGTTAGTTATTGGCATATGCTTGCACTGTTTACTGAGGCTTAAAATTTGAATAAGAGGCCTAGGTTGCATGCTGTATACTTGCACCTATATAAACCTAAAAGATTATTCACACTTCTGTTTTGTGGTCTTATCATCTTAACAGGCGATCATATAGACATGCGCTATTTTCTTTGAAAATGTGCCTAGGAAGTGCAGCTCTGAGACGTTATTAGAAATCTCTCTCTCTCTCTCTCAGTGGAGTGGTAGCAATTGTAACAAAAGTCTAAGGTACAAACCTGATAAATACTACACTTCACCCAATGTTCTCTTATCCATTATTATTCCACTGTATCTGTGATCATGCTGCTTTTAGCTCCAAATAAACAAATCTTTATATCTTTACTTATTTCAGCAACTCTCCAGTCATCCTTTATCCCTTTGCCTACACCGACTAATGGTTTGTTGTTCAGAGAATCACCATTACCATCAAAGTGATTTACTGCCCTTGACCTGAAATAGCCCATCGCAAACATCTCTTTAACTAGCCAATAGCAAAATACTTAAGTGGGATACATTACTGGTATTGACCAAGAAGCTGATGTCTTTCAAAAGTTTTCCAAGAATTGATATCTTATACGAGTTTTCTGTGAATAATGATGTAAATGTATACAACCGCAGTTACTATATGAAATACATGTATCAGCCACGTGATGCAGTAGCGGTGTTGAATAAAATTACTAGCGGCCAAACTGTACTGCAACACTGCTCACTTGCTCTGTGGCCAGATTTGACAGTAGGCGCCAGATGTTCGAGAAGAGAAAGTTGAAAGGGATATACAGAGTGCGATTAATGGATTAAGGGGGGTGGTGGCAAATATTCGTTTTGCCCTTCCTTGTCAAGGTTCTTCAAAATGCCTTTAGCCACACATTAGCAAACACCACATTATTCAAACACCTACTGTGTATATGTAATTCATAAAATACTTGTGACCTATAAGCTTTTATATATATATATATATATATATATATATATATATATATATATATATATATATATATATATATATATATATATATATATATATATATATATATATATATATATATATATATATATATATATATATATATATATATATATATATATATATATATATATATATATATATATATATATATATATATATATATATATATATATATATATATATATATATATATATATATATATATATATATATATATATATATATATATATATATATATATATATATCTTCCCAATCATCCCAGCCACCAAACACTCAATTTAAAGCTGGAAAATACAACAGTGTAAAGTGTTGGTCCTTGTCCATTCAAGGGGTTTGGCCGGTGGTGGTGATCGGGGCATCGGCACTGGAGCTGAGTGGAACGTCCTACCGCTCCGAGTGCTGATGCAACACTGTGCAGGCTTTTGAAATCGGTTTGCCCCATCAATGTGTTGGCGATGCGGCTTCGTGTTGAAAAAGTGGTTTTTCAACAAATCCATTCAACACTGCACGCATCATGATGCATAGTGTGTACGGCGCTTAAGAGATTGTTTTTGAAACTATAACTATGTTTATATCTCCTGTTGCATTTAGCCAGTGCCAGCCAAATTCCAGAAGAATGGCAAAAACAATTTCAAATACTTACATTCCAATTAACTAATCTGTAGATATATCACAGAATTGCCAAAACATTATATCTAATTTATACAGTTTTCCAAATACCATAACAAATAAGCAGTAAATCCTGTCGAAAAGGCTGATGAATACCACTGCGTTCGAAACATTTTTAACTAAGGCACAATTGCCAAATCCGCCTGAGAAAACTTTTTTAAAGTTGTTTGTTTTACGAGTTTGTTGTAACCTCACGAGTTAATGTCATATAAAGGGAAACACTTGAAATAAACAAATTCCTATCTGAATCTGTCTCTGCTATTCTTGCCTCATTCTCAGTCCTCGCAATACTTCCGGCTAATTACCTAATTCTGGTTGGAATTTAGCTCTGCCGTTCTCCCCTCATATTTGTTCATTCCTCACAATAATTCCGGATGATTAACCAATTACCTCTCCTCCTCTTCCCTCATTGTGACTCGCCTTTTGCGATAATTAAATACCTCTAAGCTTCTTATCTCCCTTCCTGTCATTCAGTTGTACAGTGAAATTCTTCTCCCCCCATCCTCCCCAGAAATATGATCTAGACCCTCACTTTATTATCTGCTAATTTATCCTTACATACAATTTCACCTAACAATTTAAGAGAATTACATAGGATAATTCTTATGCCTTCATTAATTACTGTAATTTCCTCGTATACCAAATTACAAAACATAATAATGCTTTGTCTTTTCCAGTCTTGTACTTCAAGCGCTTGGACTATGGCTTCACTTAGTGCTAGCTAGACTCCACAGCTTTCTTTCTTCAAGTCGTTCATAATTGTACACAATTTTTCCTCCCGCATTTCACATTCAGAACTTTCCTTGGGTTCAAAATACAATTTATGGACCGACAGGCATTATGCCTCCATCACGTGAAGCAGATGATAGAAAATAAAACTATCAGTTGTCTTTTAGATCGGCATCGCGTTTCCAAAATTTTCATTTTCATTGAATTTGCTACCCACGCAAAGGAATGAAATTTCAGTTTTAACACTTTTGCATTTACCAAATTGTTTTTCGCAAACATTTTTTTAATAGTTTAAGCACCAGGCGTCAAAACTTTGCCATTATAACTGAAGTTATGCTTCATTAAAAATAGCACACTTTTAAAGTAATTTGTATGTTTCCCAACATAGGATTCAGCTCGCGTTCGCAAGCTAAATCCTATGTAAAGAACGTAGGCTTGTATTTGTGTAGGTGCACATGACGATTAAGTCTGTGAATGTTTATCAGTTAAATGTCTTCAATATAAATGATTATGAGGTGAGAGGAACGCAAAGGAAATTAGAGGAAGAAAATCAATATGAATAATCTACAGCTTATAAAGGGCGAAAGGACCGAAGATGATCTCTGCTTAAGAAAGTAAGTCTTCCAACTTTTAGTACAAATTGTCATCCTGTAATGATTCCATTAAAGCTCATTTTCTGGCAACTGTGAAAAAATTGATGAAATATATTAAGAGAGTTTTAAAGGCAAGCTAAAAAAATCCCCAGCAATAGGAAAACTTTGAAAATATAAAGGCGAAACGGAGGAAGTTTGTTTCGGAAAGTTTGTCAACAAGAAAACATTTGCTAAAGCAGTAGCCGTAAGCCTCGGTGTCATTTCCTCTCGTCCTATGGGGCTGAGGACACTTTTTGTCATCTCTCCTTGAGAGAAAAGCTTAAGCTCACCGCGTCAGAGAGAGAGAGAGACTCGACCCTCTCATGAGAAAGCAATTGCAAGTGAGAGTGGGGGGGGGTTGGGGAGAACAATAAATTAGCTTTATGAGAGGCTTCAGAGTCAGACGTTTAAAGAAAAATGGAGAGATCTGGAATTCCAGAAACACAGATCTTAGACGACAAAGAAAACTGCCCAACCAATAGAATGGCGACAGCACCAGTACTGTGTCATTTATAAAAATAGGTCCCACTGAAAGTAGGGCATTTTCTATTAAACCTGTTGCTTTTTAGTCTTTTCCTCTTCCATTAGACTACTGTGAAATAAGATGAGTTCTAAAGGAAACTGGTCATAGTGCTGTAAGCAATACAGTATTGAGTTACTAAACATTTTTATGCTTTAAATAACCTAACGATATAACTACCGCTGCCTAATCAGTCAGTAGCTAACTCTTCGTCTGTATAACGCATGGAATTGTCTGCGTTACTGTTTACACAATTTTCAATTTATATGTAAAAGACTAGCGATGATATTATATCACACTGAGACCATAACTTTGCTCCTCAAAATATTAATTTCGTATTTAGTCTGTCCTTGTAATACCTTCTTTTCAGTTTTGATAGAAGTTTCATTTCCTTGATATGATTTATCCCTGTTGTACAAGTATGTGTGTGCCATTGTTTTTCATATTACGGGTCATAATCATGCTTGGCGGGTGGGTTGGTATAGATTGAGCTTGCTTCATGGCAGCACGGGCCCTTGCACAGAGGCGGTCTGAAGGTGGTGGTTAAGGTGTTGACTGAATAAGAAGCCTAGTGAGGACCTCTGTGCTCGAAACAGCCAACTAAAACGCCCGACTTGCTTGGTTCTCCAATTCTCCTTTATATATCTTTTATTGAAGGGGGAGGCTGATTTTGGAAAACCATTTGAAATTTGTGCAGATGTTCTCGTTTTGGCTATTACGTCCTAAATAAATTAATTGACAATCAGCTATTACTGGGATTCATATTTTCTTCCTAGGATATGAAGATAATTAACGAAAACTATACATTTCTTTTACCTTTTTTATTCAAATGATTCCGGCCATTATGCTTCATATTAACGGCGAGCTTTTTGTTTTCGAATATGAAGAGCAATAAAAAAATAGGAAATGCAATTACTGGGAACAAAATTTGCATGGTTACTATCGGCATTTTTCAGACAAGCCTGATTCGGCAAATTGATCGACATTTCATCTTTCTTGCAGTAATATCTGTCGAAAAATATGTGCTGAACGTTTCCTGTGGAAGCAGAAAACTGCTTATAAAGACCTAAAGTAAAGCCATAAAAAAATGGTCAATGATAACCCCGGGTAATTTCCACAGATTTGTTCAGTTGTACCTCCTTGTTTAGTGGGTAAAATGCGTTATTTCCCTTTTCATCTTACTTCCTAGTTTATTGTATTAAAAATGTTTACGTTATCCTTATATGTTATTCCACAAGGATAAGGATTCATGTATAGACAAAAACTTATCAGAAAAAAGAACTCGTTTTTCTTAGTGGATAAACATGAAACTTCATCCATGCCATGCATGAACAGCATCCACTACAAAAAAATATATGAAATGTAACACTGACGTAAAAATTATGATTTTATATGTCTAAATAAAGAGAAAAGTATATAACTAGGGAGGTCAGTCCGATAAAATTGTATAATATATCACGCTAAATTCAACAGACACAATTTGTAAGATTATTTTCTTTCATCAACCTCACAGAGTTCAGGCTGGCTACACCGTTATTGACGTACCTGTTAAAAAACAACTAAAACCTTACGTATACTGGATTTATTTACATTTAGCCTGTTCAGAAATCCGACTGCAGTGTAGTTTTCTGCCTGTCCTTAACAATTCTGTGGAAAATGTTCTGCATTACCAAGTCATAAGAGTATAATTGAACTTCTGCTTTGGCTGCTCGACACTATTCCTGCCTATTACCTTTTGTCTTCCGCATTAAGAATCAATAAATCTCAATTTCTCTCTCTTTTAGTCGGTTTTAACATCATATGAACTTTCACTTAGCTTTTTGAATGCCGAGTAACATCTGAATTCAGCTGCCGAATGTGGTGGTGTTGCAGACTGACTCAGTTTTAAAGGGGGAATTCTGTAAGAAGAGTTTTTCAACGTCACGGAATTTTTGGGGGGGATCTTTTTTTTTAAGTTTCTTATGATAAGGTTTTACTTAGCAGTCGAGGCGCATTAGAACGTTCTAGGTAGAATTCGTAAAAGATATGAACTGAGGGGATTAGGGCCGTGGTCACTAGACCGGTAAATGGATGTAAGAGGAGAATGTCGTGTTAAAAATTGTTAACGCCTGTGCAGACTAATTTCTGGGATAACAAAGCCCAAGTTTGGTAGGAAAATGAACATACTGTTATGAATCCTTAAGATACCCGATTTACCTTTGACCTCTCTTGTTCTGCTATAGCAGTTATTAGAACAACTTGACCTGCGACTTATTTTTGCAGTCTACACAGATAAGTAACCAAATACTTTTCAGCGCACAATGACAGATGACGTAATGTGGGATTTGGAGAAGATATTAACAAATTTGTTAAAGAGTGAAGACAAATTTCCCAAGCTGAAGCATTAACAAACAGATTCCATAACTGGCCTATCTTGGGAGTAGTTTACCCATAACCCGTTGACAAAGTGCTACACGTTTCGTATTTGCCACTTATACTTTACCAATTATATATATATATATATATATATATATATATATATATATATATATATATATATATATATATATATATATATATATATATATATATATTATATATCGTCAGTCCTTGTTAAGGCTGAATATCATATTTCTAACCAGTCCAAGTAAACTATACCTCTGATCAGTCCTACAAAATTTCCTAATCCTCACAAATCCTAAGGATGCCTTCCCTCTAACCTATCCTAGGAATGCTGGAACTCTAATCACCAGTCCTAAGAATCACCAGTCCAAAGAATGCCATAACTAACAAGTCCTAAGGATGTCATATATTCAGCCAGTCCAAAAAATGCCATACCTCAAATCAGTTTAAACAATGCCATACCTCTAACCAGCTCCAAAAATGTTATAACTTTCACCAGTTATAAAAATGCCATACCTCTAATCAGTTCTAAGGATGCCATAACTCTAACCAGTTCTAAGGATGCCACGACTCTAACCAGTTCTAAGGATTCCATACCTCCAACCAGTTCTAAGAATGTCATAACTCTAACCAGTTCTAAGGTTTTGATACCTCTAACCAGTTCTAAGGATTCCATACCTCTAACTAGTTCTGAGGATGCCAGAACTCTAATAAGTTCTGAGGATGCCAGAACTCTAACCAGCTCTAAGAAAATACCATACCTCTAATCTGTTTAAGCAATGCCATAACTCTCACCAGTCAAAAGAATGCCATACTTTTAACCAGTTCTAAGGATGCCATACTTCTAACCAGGACTAAGTGTGCCAAAACTCTAAACTGGTCTAAGGATGCCATACTTCTAATCAGTTCTAAGGATGCCACAACTCTAACCAGTTCTAAGGGTGCCATACCTCTAACCAGGTCTAAGGATGCCATAACTCTAACCTGGTCTAAGGATGCCATAACTTTAACCTGGTCTAAGGATGCCATACCTCTAACCTGGTCTAAGGATGCCATACCTCTAACCAGTTCTAAGGATGCCATACCTCTAACCAGTTCTAAGGATGCCACAACTCTATGCAGTTCTAAGGGTGCCATACCTCTAACCAGGTCTAAGGATGCCATACCTCTAACCAGTTCTAAGGATGCCATACCTCTAACCAGTTCTAAGGATGCCATACCTCTAACCAGTTCTAAGGATGCCATACCTCTAACCAGTTCTAAGGATGCCACAACTCTATGCAGTTCTAAGGGTGCCATACCTCTAACCAGGTCTAAGGATGCCATACCTTTAACCAGTTCTAAGGATGCCACAACTCTAACCAGTTCTAAGGGCGCCACACCTCTAACCAGCCCTAGTCATAAGATACTCCTTCCTACCTTGTAGTGTGATATTATTGATATGACCTTGCTGAGCTCTATCCACGTTATAATGGCGCCGTATCCTACATTTGCAAAGCAGCACTGAATCCCTAACCTATCCTAGTGTCCTTAATTTGTCTCACGGACAATGTATACTTAACTTGAGCTAGTGATACTGCATTCTTAACAGGTCAATTACCATAGTTTTCCTGACCATATTTCCTCAAACTATCTTTAGGGAACTATTTGCTTAATTTGTTACAGTGTCGATGTTTTCACAATCAGTCTAATTGCTGCTCTCTTCAAAACCTGTTTGCACCATTAACCTGTCTTGTAAGCATTGGTTTTTTATACAGTCCTCACGACACTGCATCCTTAAACTTTCTTAGTGGCCCTGTTTCCAAAACCTCACTTAGTGGCTCATTATCTTTTACCTGTCTTTAGTAATACTCCTTCCTTTTGCTGTTCCTTTGGTACTATGACCTTAGCCTCTCAAGTGAAATTGTATCTGAACCCATCTTAGTGGCACTGAGGTTTTAACAATTCCAGTTTTGGTACCTTTTATGTCAACACACTTTTCAGTTAGTACATCAAACTTCACTGGAGCTTTATCCATATTGTAATCTGTCCCAGTTTAAAATTAGATGATTTTTCTGGCATTATTAACAAATTGATGGCACTTAAAAATTTTGGTTTCATACTCTGCAGGCATTTTTTGTTTTATTTTATTTTGTTTTTATTGCATAGCTAAACCATTCCTTTTCATAAATCTATAGCACCATCCCACAGCACTAGGGAAATCATCATGACTCACTAAGAGGTGACACTACAAAACCTTGGCATCGTTGATCCAAAACCCAGGTCTTCATAACATTTTCAAGTTCCACCAATGTAGTTTTCATCTCACGAAGGTTGGTTCTTATCTTCCTGTTTGCTCAAACTTCTACTCTTGCTTACGCCAGCCACGAACCATTTTCTCTGTAAGGAGAAGCCCAAAATTCCTTTACAGCAGCTCAGTTACTACTTCCCTTCGAAATTGTTACCATCTGCAGTTTATAACCAAGTAGGCATTTCTTCCCTTTGACTATTATAGGGTATTGGTAATTATGAGACCTGAGAAGCTGAAAACTGTAGATTACTGAAAATGTTAACCAACAGTAAAATGTCTGTGTCAGAGAGTGGCTGAGAGACTAAAGTAGTATTACAATAGTTAATCAGTAATCTTAGGTAACTGTGCTACCTAACCATACCTAAGTAGCACTAATATCTTTTCTTTGTCATAGTGCCCCGGTTACCTTAAGCTCTCTTAGTGGTACTGTTGCTTCACTTTAAGTGGCACCGATACCTTACCTTGTCTTAGCACAGCTGTCATCTTGCCTTGGTATAATTATTTAAATCCCATCTTAATAACAGTGTTACCTTACCTTATCTTTACGTCAATGTTACCTTGCCAAGGATTATTAATACTGTTAACTTACTTTGCTATAATGACACTGTTATCTTACCCTGTCTTAGTGGTGCTACTACCTTGACCTTTCTTAGTGACACTACACCCTTGTCCTATCTTAGGGACACTTACTTTGCCATGGTGTATGGTAATATTACTGTTACTGTACTCAGCTTAGGGATAGCATTGTCTTACAATGTGTTAATGCAACTGTGACCCTAACCTCTCTTGTGACATTGCATTCTTAAGCTGAGCAGTTAACCAATACCCCATAATGAAGTTAAAAGGAAGAAATGCCTACTTAGTTGGTTATAAACTGCAGGTGGTATCATTTTTGAAGGGACAGGGTAACTTAGCTGCTGCAAGGAATTTTGGGTTTCTCCTTACAGAGAAAATAGTCCCTGGCTGGAGTAAACAAGATCAGAAATTCATGCAAACAGTTAGATAAAAACCAACCTTCGTAAGACAAAACCTAGATGGGTGAAACTTGAAAATGAGACCTGAGTTTTGGATCAACAGCACCAAGGTTTTGTATTGTCACCTAAAAAAAAAATTACGAAGCTACAGTGAAAGCTACTGCACTAGGCCATGATGATTTTCCTAGTGCTGTGGGATGGTGCTATAGATTTATGAAAAGGAGTGGTTCAGCTATGAAAAAAAAAAAAAAAAAATAGTACAAAAAATGCCTGCAGATTATGAAACCAAAATTTTTGAAGCACCATGATGATTTTCCTAGTGCTGTGGGATGGTGCTATAGATTTATGAAAAGGAGTGGTTCAGCGATGAAAAAAAAAAAATAGTGCAAAAAATACCTGCAGATTATGAAACCAAAATTTTTGAAGTACCATGATGATTTTCCTAGTGCTGTGGGATGGTGCTACAGATTTATGAAAAGGAGTGGTTAAGCTATGAAAAAAAAAAATAGTACAAAAAATGCCTGCAGTTTATGAAACCAAAATTTTTGAAGTACCATCGATTTGTTAAAAACGCTAGAAAAAGCAGCAGATTTTAAACTGGGACACAACGCAACGCATATATGGCTGAAGCACCAGTGATGTTTTGATGTACTGACTGATACGTGTGTCGAGGTAAAAGTTACTGAACAGCCATGAGAAATCACAATTTACATGTATAATGGGTTACTGGACTGATTGCACCAAATTATCACATTTACTCATATTCAAGTGGAAAACAATACAGACAAAAGATATTCCACCAGAAATTATCATCTATATTCACTGTAAGGGATGATGAGGGTGGAATAAAACTCAGGCTAGAAAAGATGTGGCTACTGCATTCCAGCGGACTTCTAAGAAAGCCATCACTTCTTACTGTTGGGGCAGTTCCAGGCTCAGGTAACAAAGGCCACCAAGAACAGAGTAACGACATTAAAACACCACTATCTTTAATGCTTGGGGGATTAACAGGTCAACTGCAACCCCTGGATGTGTCAAGCAAACCTTTTAAGGACTATATGCTTGAGGAAAGGAACAAATGGATGACAACTAGCTGTAAAATGACATGGAAAGCGACCTTTTATATGAAGAATCAGATACCCCTGACTCAGACTGCTTTGACTCCAGAGGCAGTGAATTTCATGAGCATGTGGTGATGATGTCAGTAATGACTTCTTAGGCTTGAAGATATATAAAAAACTGTTTCAGTATCCCTACTTTTAACATATTGTAAATTAAAAAAAATATATTTTCTTTTCATTTTTCCTCAGGTTTTATAAATTTTAATAAAAACTCACTGAGTTATAGTCATAAAATAAGATAAAAATAAAATACCAGCAGCTGTTCATCCTACAAATATGATCTTTATTGTTCTGTGTTCATTGTGTTTACCAGCAGTTTATTGTATGAAATGAGATGTATTGTAATTCCCACTAGTACTTAACCCCTTCTTGGTGACACTATTGCCTTACTAGTTGTAATGTCAGTGTTAATGACATTTGTGACACTCTTATAGTAACTTCTTAAACATTGCATCCTAAACCTGTCTTTGTGGAACTGTTGCCTTACCCTGTCCAAGTGGCACTGTGGCCTAACCCTGTAATAGTGGAACTGTTATCATAATCTCTCAGTGACAATACATAACCTCTCAGTGACAATGTATCCTTAACCTGCCATAGTGGAACTTATCCTAGCCTGTCTTAGTGACACTGCCAACTTAGCTTCTTTTAGTGACCTTTCATCCTTAACTTGTCTCAGCGGCATTGTTCCCTTTCCCTGCCTTGGTGATACTGTTAGATTACACCATCCTTTTGGTGCTAGTGTGCCAAATAATGGCAAAATAACCTTGCCCTGTCTTAGTGGTTCTCTTATGTTATGCTGTGTTACTGACTGTTACCTTAGCCCCTCTTAGCAACTTTGTCACCTTACCTTGTATTGGTGGCACCCTTACCTTAACCCTCTTTTGGCGACACCACAGCCTTACCCTGCCTTCGAGTCAAAATTATCTTACCCTGCACTGGGGTTATGTTACCTTAACCTCTCTTATTAACAATGAATCATTAACCTGTTTTGGTATCATTGTTAACCTATCCTTAGTAGCACTATTACTTCAACTGTCTTAGAGACATCATTAACTTATCTTACATAAGGCAACATTACACGATGCTTTCTTAGTGGTGCTATTATATTACCCTGTCTTGGTGGCACGGTTACCTTAACCTCTCTTATTGACACCACATCCTTACCCTGTCTTTGTGGCTCTATTATCTTATCACTTCTTACTGGCACCGATGCATTAACCTCTTTTAGTCACACTGCATCTCTAGCCCATCTTAATGTAACTGATACTACACCCTATCTTAGTGACAACGCTATATTACTACGTCTGAAGCGCACTATACCTTGTCTTAGACACACTAATACCTTACCCTGCATTAGAGTCCGTGTATCTTACCCTGTTTTAGTGGTACCCTGTTTTAGTGGCACTTTTCTTACTCTTGGTGACAGCCTTTCCTTTCACTGTCACAGTGAAACTGAGTACAGTTTTGTCTAAGGAAACCTATTTCCTTAAGCTGTACTGATAACACTAGTTCCTCAACCTGTCCGTGCATTAGTGGCACTCTTCCCTTTATCTGTTACAGTGAAAATAAAATCTTTACTTATCCTAGTGGCACTGTGATTTTTTTTATCTTAGTTACATGGCATCCTTAAACTGTCTAGGTAGTTGTATTATTTTTATGATAATGCAACATGGACACAATTATAAGGATTATCCTAAATGACCATTAAATATTCAAACAATTTTACAAGAATGCAGAATGCCGCTACATAAAACCAAGTGAAAATATGAGTAATATACTGGCAAAATACAATAATATCAATGACTCATCAAAAGATTAATACATACCTAAATCAACATTAGCCAAGTTTAAGTAAAAAATCCATGGCCCTTAAAAATATCATCACACCTCTTCAACCTGGGAATGCTTACGTTCTTACCACTGCACTCCAAAGACTCCTGTTCACTTGTCTATAGCTCTAAAAGAATAAGGCTGCTCATAGAATGGGGAGGTTAGCTCCCTACAAAATGGCTATCTTATACCGATTGAAAAAATGCAGGCACTAAAGATAACAGGAACTATCTACTGAAATATAAATTATAAATGATGTTCGAAAACAGTAACTTTGAGATGTCTAAATCACAGTTACTGCTCTCAGGAAATCCTAAATTTCCACTTCAAGACACTAAGTTAAGAAGTTTAAAGCCATAGAATGTTCCAGGTATTCTAACATGTGAACAATGTTCCAGCAATGATGGCACCAGTGTTTTGAAGCATGATATTACTGTCATATTCCCACCCTATCCTGTCCAACAAATCTCTTATCCTTAATCTGTTTAACAGAAGTATTCATTATGTTTAAATGATATTAGTCATAACCTTACTAGTTATTACTGTCCTTAGGGCACCCTTTCCTTGCATGGCCGCCCCAGTGTTATTTTGGGTTTTATCTGTTATAGCAACATTGTATTCTTAGCTTGTGTCAGTAACCTTAACCTGTCACAAAGGTAATACTCTAATCCTGTCCAATTGACATTATACTATCAACTCGTTTCCTTGCTAAGTTTCCTAAGCCTGACACAGTGGCATTGCACTCGTAACCTGTCTTAGTTGCTGTAGAAATGAAGAATAAAAAAAGTTTATATGAAAAAATTAAAATGCTTTTGAGTGGAGTCCTACGTTATACAAAAAACTTCAGATTATTTTAGGTTATGATGAAGGGGCTATAGTTCAACTTATGGTTTGATAATACTGGCCACTGCTCAGCATAAGCTGCTAAATGTGTTATCTAAAACGACCAAGCAATTATAGAGAGCCTAAAAGCAGAAATACTTCGGTTGATTACCATCAAACATACTGAGCGAATGCTGAGCGTCCCAACTAACTTTGTTACTGATAATGTAATGCAAAGGTTTGTGGATTTATGTGTAACCTTTCCTAAGAGCAGTTTGTTCCAAAGATGACCTGGTGGAACTATCTCCTTAACTTATCCCAGTGATAATGTAACTTCAGCCTGTCCTAGTGACTCTGTATTCTCCACTTGTTTTTTGGAGCATTCTATTCTTAAACTGCTAAGAACATTTTATAAGTGGTAATAAATCCCTTAAAACTCCTTAACTTGTGGTTTCCTTAATCAATCCTGGTGACAATGTAATTCCAGCATGTCCCAGTGATGCCGTTTCCTTTACTTGTCCTAGTAGCACCTTATCTCTAACCTAAGCGACAGATTCCTTAACCTATCCCAGCAACACCCTAATCTACCCTATGACACTCTTCTTACCCAGCTCACTGAATACTGTTATTCACTCTTTCTCCTGGTGGTCCTTATTCCTTTACTTTTCAGTGGTGTACTTAGTCTGTGCAACAGTGTAACTATAACCTCTCCTAGCAACTTAACCTGTTCTATGGTCATTGCATCTTAATATGACCCTAGAGGCACTTTATCCTAAACAGTCTTAGAGTAAATGTCTGTTAACTGCTCCAGTGAACAATGCGTCCAGACACCTATCTCATATCTAAAGACCTATCACACTGTATATTTAAAGGTTTCCTAAAACCCCATTTCCTTAAATGTCCTAGCAGTGCTATCTTCACTTGTCACTGTGGCACAAAATCCTTGAACTTAATGATTTCACTGGTGTTATTTTTTTTTTTTTTTTTTTTTTTTTTTTTTATAAATAGCGTCCTTAATTTGTCCTAAGTTCAGAAATATCTGTAAGGGTATATGTGACATCCCATAAGCATAAAGTGGGACCTGTGAACGGGGTCGAATATTGAACAACTATAAATTGTGCAGTCATAAGTTATCTGATAACTTTATGGGTATTTTCACACTATTAATAAATAGGTGGGATATAAGTCACCAGTAATGCATGAAATAAACTCTTACTCCAGTTACTGTTTGCATAACTACCAATGCCCATCCTTTGGATTCAAAGTCGGGCAACATATTTTTCACGGAGAACGGATTCTTGAGGCACTCCTGTTATCGTTCATGAATTGCAGGACAACTAGGCTACGGCAAGGAAATAGCCTGTATCAGTGTTTTAAACACAGAAAACTTCAAGATGCTTACTTCAGTATGTATTATATCGCCATGACTGTAACATATATCCGCAGATCTCGTTCGGTGCTCTCCACTTTCTACCCATTACTCCAAGAAACCGTTTCCAAAAAAATGCTTTCACTTCGGGACGACGGTTGTCACTAAGAACAGATACACCAGAGCAAGCCTTTGCACAGCCAAGCGCTTAATACAAAAGACTTCTTACAGTCACTCATAGATGGATGTATCGTTCAGCGAACTTCCTTACGTCAAGTGCTTTCTCGTTTAACAAATGACTGGCAGTTAGAGAAATGACGTTCACTTATTTATCAGCTACGTCCCAAAGTTAGTATCACTTCAGTTTTATTTTTTGGAATGTTTATTTACGATGCTTGAGACCTGGAATAAGACTCAGAAAGATTTGCTCAATTGCGAAGTCTCTGAATCTATGGTCATGAGGTTTTAAAGAGTTTTAAGGACAGAGTTAACAAGGCACTGTAAAATGCATAGCAGTACGTGGCCAGATCCTCAGTATGTTATATTTACCTGTAAAGTTGTCCTCGTAATTTTAGCCGACACTTACCTATCTGGAGAACTTTTGATATTTTCTTGAGATAAATATGTGTTCATTCATAACATTCTTGCAGAATATATGTGTCTTATGTTTACTGAAAATATAAACAACGGTTACCTGAAATTGAGAGGAAAGAAAACAATGTATATACACATACATATACTGTACATACACACACATGTATATATATACATATATAATATATATACAGTATATATATAATTATATATATATATATATATATATATTATATATATATATATATATATATATATATATATATATATATATATATATATATATATATATATATATATATATACAGTATATATATGTATATATAATATTTATACATTTATATATATATATATATATATATATATATATATATATATATATATATATATATAATTTATATTAGGTCCATTATAATTCTTCTCATTGACAAAAATTTGCACATTTGAAAAAAATTTATTGCAATGACCTTTAGGAAAAATGATGAATGAAACTTTTTTTACTTTTTCTCCCTTTTAAATAAACCTGTATTCGTCGTTTTCTCATCATTACCTCTGCTACAATTAATTAAAACCTGTATTGTACTCTTCCTCTGCTACAATTAATTATAGACCTTCACTGGATGGGTCGATATCGTGGACTGTTGTTCCTGGGACCGATAAGCATGGATCAGGTGGGCCGGCCAGTGAAGGATTTCAGTGAATTTATTTCTGGTGATAGAAATTCATTTCGGTCGTTTTTATAATGTGGTTCGGATTCCACAATAAACTCCTTATTAGGTCCCGTTGCTAGGTAACCATGATGGTTCTTAGCCACGTCAAAAATAATGTCTAATCCCATCAGGCTTGACAGCCGAAGGCTTTTTTGAGCTGTTAATCAGCTCAGTGGACTGACTGAAATTTAAACGGGTCAAGGTCATCACCAGTTAACTCTTTGGTAAACCGTTTTACAGTTTCGGTCAAATTCACATTTCCGTTATAAAATTACATTTTAGACACCTAGCATGGCCAAATAGTGTACTTTCAACGAATCTGACCTTTATTTCTTCCGCAAATGATTAGATTTTTGAGATACATGGCCGCCATTCGGGAACATTTTCAATGATTTCAGTTTTGCTGGTGGTGGCCTGCCTGACCGTGGCTTGCCTCAACTGAGCTTATGCACATTTTAAATGATTGTTGCAAGCTATTTGTGTTACTATGTTCTGGCAAGCAGTAATCTTCTGGATGTTTGCGCTTGTGTGCCACAGGGTTACAGGGAACGAAATTTTAGCCCTAACGTCTAGTTACAGTTTCGGTGAAATTCACAGCTGATACTGCAATGTTACCCTTTTCGTTAACCACTTCACTTACCTTAAATAGATGGTAGTACTAAATGTTCACGAAGAAAGGTAGGCTATTCACAACCTGTGGAGTTCCATTGTAATGTCCATGAAACGACCAATAGCCTTAAAGTAAGACAGAGAACACCACTGCAGACGTGCACGACGGAATCCATGGCAGTCAACTGAAGCGCATTTTGTAGAAAGCCGGCTTATTCCAAAATCGCAGTTAATTGGATATTCTTGAAACAAAGCAACCAATCAGGTTTCAGCATTTGTACCGTACTTATAATTCATAACGAAAAACAAAAGACGATTAGGCATTTTTACCCACAATACATTGACAAAAAACAAAAACGCATCAGCAGAAAAACTGACATGGCAGCATAAACGCATCCTTGCGATAACAACAAGGCACAATATTCATCGGCAAATATCTCCGTAACTCTTAATTTGCGGAAGATGCGAGTAAGTATTTCGTATGAATCATGACAAAAATATATGATAGCAAGTAAAAAAATATTAGGTATCCGAATTTGACCGAAACTGTAATAATACCAACTTTTACGTAGGAAGCTGTTAATTCAGCTAAAGATGTTTTATTGTTAGGTGTGACTGCTGGTAAATTTACAGTTTCGGTCAAAGTTCACATTTCCCAGACTATAAATTACATTTTCCAGACAGGTTTAAATGACCTTTATTTCTTCCGCAAATGATTAGATTTCTGCCTGGGCCAGGAAAAGGGTGCTCTCAGGGGTGGTGCAACTTCACCCCTGAAAGACCAGCTAAAATGAGACTAAAGCTCGTATGTGGCAAGGTGTAAATTGCGCTGTACATATACAGGGGTTACAATATTATATATAACGTATATATAGTATATATATTATATGATATGTATGTATTATATTAACCATGTATATAATATAGATGGTATACTAAATATATCACGAAGATATATATATTATGTACATATATGTCCATGGAAACGATATAGCCTATAATATATATATAGAACACCATATATGCACGATATATATATATATATATATGTACTAAATATAGTTAATGGATATTATAAATATATAACCAATCAGGTTTAGCATTTGTACCGTACTTATAATATAACGAAAAACAAATATACGATTAGGCATTTTTATACAATATATTGACAAAAAATAAAAACGCATCAGCATAAAAATATATATATAAACGCATACATATACAACATATGTACAATATTCATATAAATATATATAACTCTTAATTTATGCGGAAGATATATATATGTACATATGAATCATACAAAAATATATATAGCAAGTATAAACATATTAGGTATCCGAATTTGTACTATAATAATACCATATATATATATATAATATATATAAATATGTTTTATTGTTATATATATATATATATATCGCTGTACTATAACTATATAATATATATATAGGTTTAAATTATCACGGTTTTGCCTGGGTTGATTCATTTATCAAACATTACCACAGGTGAAAACCAGCTAAGAGACTAACAGGGTGTATGGTCCTGACCGGTTTTGTACATTTATTTCCAAGCCATTGATATAGGACTGATACAGAGTATATATATTTGTGACTCCTCACACTCTGTATCAGTCCTTATCAATATATATAATATAAGTCGAAATATAGGACCTACATATATATATATTTTACATATACATACAATATGTATATATATATATATATATATATATATATATATATATATGTACATATACATACATATGTATATATATATATATATATATGTACTATATATATATATATATATATATATATATATATATATATATATATATATATATATATAACTACTGGTCACTTTTACCAGATACATATGTAATTGTAATAGCCACAATGACCTCTTAATTTCTCGAATTCTTCGTGCTTTTAGGATATGCTTGTCACTACAAAGCCTTTGGATCCAAGTGCAAGAAATACGAAGAAATTATCATGTCCGGTAGCAGGAAACGATGTGGCGGAATTTAAAAAAACACAAAAAACAGTACACAACACTCACCCTGATCCTCGGTTGCTGGAAGATGGAGTAAGGCGTCCACGGTCGCCAACACTGCACCCAAAACCACACAAACAAAACAAGGAAACATAAAAAAAGAAGATAGAACTATATACACAACAAGAACAGTACACTAACAAGAAAAACCAACAACTCTCAAAAAGCACACAAAAAACTGTCCAAGACCAAACGACTGACCAGCACTAGCTCTGACTCAAGACTCACTGCAAAACCGAAAAAATCCTTCACATATTCCACAGACAGACAGCGCCGTAAACAAACTAACGACCTCATCCCTCTTCCAACAACCGAAGCACTCACCAACGACCATTACACTCGCTCTCTCTCTCTCTCTCTCTCTCTCTCTCTCTCTCTCTCTCTCTCTCTCTCTCTCTTACAAAACGTTGGGAAATGCTAAATACAAACAAATTTATTCATCCCTCTATAATTCTCCCCCTTTTAGCATTTCCCAACCAACACCTTTCACACTGCATTCAAATCGCCTTACGTAACACCCATGGATGCTCACTAGCAGGTCCTTTAGAACGCGTTCGCGGGCACGCAATCATTCTCTCAGACTCGCTCTCTCTTCCAGCAACATTCAGATTTACATTTTCTCCTCCATTCTCTCTCAGATTCACGCTATCTTCTTCACTATTACCACTCTCAATTTCATCCACAATCTCATCTATACCCTCTAACTCGTTCCCAAATACCTCCCCCAATTCTTCAACTAACCTATCCCATTCGCTCATTGACCTTTCCAATTCTTGCAACGATTCATTCATGCTTTCAATCACTCGTCTATCACTGCTACGCCCTCTTACTCTTACACTTTCGCTCACCTCCAACCGTTCACTTACCCCTACACGTTCAGTCAACTCAGTTATATCAAACCCGCATATGCTATACGTTCTATTCATACCATCCCATTCACCCGTATTACACGCTTTATCACTCATTTTCACTTTGGCACTCACACCCCTATCACACAACTTACGACCATTCAGTTTACTTACGTTCTTCCCTTTCTTACGTTTCCTACCATACTCTATCAAAACCAATTGCTGATCCTCCTCATGCAACAACCCCTCACGTACATGCATCACACGCACCGCTTGCATCCTGGAGGAGCCACCCATTTGAACCCCCTTCACACTCAGTTTCCCGAATTCGCTGTCACAGTCACCCTCTTTCGTCTACATGCACTTGATACATGCCCTTCCATTCCACATTCGTCACACTTCGCTCTCGGTTCTGAACACATTCTCGCATAATGCCCATTCTTACCACAGTTGCCACATATTACATTCACTCGGGTACCCCTACAACCATTAGCAATATGACCCACCTGTCCGCACCTGTAGCATTTAACCCCCCTATCTTTCGTACACTCCCTTACCAAATGTCCTGATTGCCCACACCTGAAACACGCTCCTAAAGCCCACCTACACTCATTCTTTGTATGTCCTTCCTTTCCACATCTAAAACACTTCGCTCGACTTCCACTCACCGACCTTCCCCTTTGTACACTACTATCCCTAACCCGTCCAACCCGTTGTTCCCTTACAAACCCACCATTCATCCTCACTGGCACCTCTGCATTACTTGCTCTTACACTCCTATCTATTACACTATCGGCCATTCTCATTGGGCCCCTCAACACTGCATCCCTAAAGCTTCCAAACTCTGGCACTCTCTCATCTACCCCAGCCCTTACACTTACACTTCTGCTCTCTTTTATAACCCTGTCAAGCTCATAATCTTCTACAATTTCCAAAATTTCTCCCCAAGTCAACCTTTCATTCGTCCATCTTTTCTTCTCCTTCCGCTTCAAGTTCACAAATTCTCTAACTCCATCTGGCACTGTCCCTAACAACTTCCGTACTAACTCCTTACATTCATCTATCCCATCATCCCCAAACTTCTTCCTTGCCAACGTCTCCAGCCTACAAGCATACAGTGACAAGGTTTCCCCAGCTTTCATTCTTGCCTCATCAAATTCATTCTTCCTCTTATACTTAACACTCGCTTTCATATGCCTCGCTTGCTCAACTAGTCTAGCTTTCACCTTGTCATACTCAACATCTCCCACACTCATAATAACCCTATACATATCAAGCAAAAACCCAGTCAAATATTCTCCTAATTCTCGTGCCCACACTCTCTTACTTTCCCCATACTTATCCTGACAAAACCTTTCATACTCCCTAAAGAAATCATGCACATCCCTACTTCCATACTCATTATACCTTTCACACCGGGGTACCTCCCTCACATACATAGCCTTTCTCACTTCTTTCTCACTTTCACTCTCACTTTCGCTACTTTCACTCTGTCCTTACATACCCTCTTTCCGAATACAAAGAGTCCACTTCCGCACTTACATTCATCTTACTCATTACACTCTTCTTCCCCTTCTTTTATCCACTTTTATCCACTCACCTCCATCCACCTCACTATCACTACTGCCTTCACCCTCTCCCTTCTTTCCTGCCTTTCCCACTTCCTTACCCTTCTTACCAGTTTCCTTTCCCTTTCCCTTCTTCCTTTTTCTTCCCCTGACTTATCCTTACTTTCCCTCTGTTCCTTCCCTTGCTTTTCATTCCCTTTTCCTTACCCTGCCTTTCATTCTCTCGTTTCTTACTTCCTATTTCCACATCACTTTCATCACTCACGCTTCCATTCACTTCTTCCTCCTTTTCTTTCTCTCTTGCCCCTTCACACGTTCCAGAGGACCTGCCTCCAACAGCCCCTTCTCCAAAAACACCCTTGAACATACCTTTCATCATTTCTTCCACACTTTTCATCATTCCTCCAACTTTTTATCCATCTCTCTTCCATTCTCTCTTCTGACTCTTTCATCTCCCCTTTCATTTCTTCTTTTGCACTCCTTAGCATTCCCCCCATCTCCTCCAACTGACTCCTCAACTCCTCATTCTCACCCCTCAGCCTCCCATTCTCCTCTCTTGCCAGCCGCAACTCCTCTCTCAACCTCACCAGTTCCTCTTCCATTCCCTCCAGTCACACTACTAGCCACTAATCTCAATTGCAGCTGCACCAACAGCTGCCCCACGTTGGGCGCCAAATATTATGTGGCGGAATTTAAAAAAACACAAAAAACAGTACACAACACTCACCCTGATCCTCGGTTGCTGGAAGATGGAGTAAGGCGTCCACGGTCGCCAACACAGCACCCAAAACCACACAAACAAAACAAGGAAACATAAAAAAAGAAGATAGAACTATATACACAACAAGAACAGTACACAAACAAGAAAAACCAACAACTCTCAAAAAGCACACAAAAAACTGTCCAAGACCAAACGACTGACCAGCACTAGCTCTGACTCAAGACTCACTGCAAAACCGAAAAAATCCTTCACATATTCCACAGACAGACAGCGCCGTAAACAAACTAACGACCTCATCCCTCTTCCAACAACCGAAGCACTCACCAACAACCATTACACTCGCGCTCTCTCTCTCTCTCTCTTTCTCTCTCTCTCTCTCTCTCTCTCTCTCTCTCTCTCTCTCTCTCTCTTACAAAACGTTGGGAAATGCTAAATACAAACAAATTTATTCATCCCTCTATAACGAACCCGCGTCCCATAATCTCAACTATATATATATATATATATATATATATATATATATATATATATATATATATATATATATATATATATATATATATATATATATATATATATATTATTACAGATATCCACTGCCATCATCTCTTTGCTTTCTTATTGTAGGGGTTAGAATCCTGTGCTTTAAGGGGTGGCCACCCAGGACCTACACATAGTTGTGAGGAAGGGTAATTTTAAGTTGTGTCATTAGTATTGGGTCCAGGTAGGAAATTACATTATTCATTAGGGAGCTCTTAACACTAGGGAAACTGAACGTCCCAGATTTTAATCCTACCTCTTACTGTGTGAGCTTTGTACAGGTTCTCTAATGTTCTCTACAGATGTCAGCCAATGTCCAAATGCTGGAGAAAACATCATCCCCTGCCCCCCAGGCGAAATCGGAAGCCATAAAAGCCAGCCAGACTCCCTGCTCGTGCTCAGTCTTACTCAGTCCGCCTTTCAGTCAGTAAGAGAAGTCTTGCTGTATTCCTTAGCTGTGTCCCATGCATGGCACTCTTTCTGTGAACTGGAACCATAGGCTACAAGCAGCCTAAGCCACAAGCAGCCCTGTGTGATCTACAAGGAAGACTCTGCAGATCATACAGCCAGTACTGCAAAGAGCACATTGCAATGCAACCCACAGTACGTCTGTTGGCATTCGAGTTACCAGTTCTCTGTTCCTTATCCTGAATCTCATTTCATTCCATAAATTCTCTCCCCAGTAAATACTCTTTGATGTCTTATTACCCAGTTTTCAAGTGCTTCCCTGTGTGAATTAATTTTGTGAATTAATTGTCACTTGCTCGTAGTGTACCCTCCAGTTATTCCTCCCATGTGCTTATAATTGCTATTGAGAGAACCCACATTTCCACAAAGCTTTATCTAGGATTTTTCTATTTACAGACACGTGTTATATTTTTTGCCTTCATTCCCGGACATCCTTCTTGCCTGGAGAATTCTGCTCTATGGCAGCAGATTTATCAACATTGCAGTATTGCAGGACTTATATAATATATAAATATAGTGAGTTCCTAAAGGAACCAAATCTGTATTACCTGAGCCACTGACTCTCCATTGTGCTGTAAATTTTATTATTAATTTCCTTATTGGAGGTAGAATCAGTAATTCATTGTGCTGTTAAATTCTATCAGTGATTTTCTTTAATGTGAGTTGAATCGGTATTCTATTATTTGAAACGCCATATTCTGTGTGCAATAAAGTGGAATCTTGTATTGATCAGAACTTTCAATTGGCGACCTACCATTATTCTCATGCGTTATTTTATCTCTTCATGTGTTTGCTGGTATTTACGGCTGACCTCGGTGAGTGTTGTTCAAGGCTTATCTTAATTAATAGTTAATTAAAGTAACCAACCGTGGCCAAACGTAAAAGTGGTAATCTCATCAGGATTCTGCAGTCAACTAGCACTAGCAACTGCTAAAAGCTAGACTATTGGAAATTATTCGAACTTGAAAATAAATCATTTGATTTTCAAATCTTCAAGGCAAGACTGGTAAAGGAATGACGAGAGGTGTTTTCAAATCTCAGTGTTTGTTTTATTGAAGTGTGATAGGTAGTCAATTGTAGAGTAATGCATTCTTAAAAGACTTTGATAGGAAGCTAATTCAGCATTAGAAAAATTCTCAAAGCGAATTTTTCCCAGTGCTTAACTGGACAGTGTCTGCCAGCCACTGGTTAGTAGGGTTGTGAGTTAGTTATTTAGTAAGGGCTTTGTCTTGCATGTGGCAATCTTGCATATTAGCTCAGTTCGGTATTCAGCTTAATGCGTGTATCGAGAGAACGAGTGTGCAACTTTCTTTCTAGTATCGCCAAAAATACATCGGGCCAAACATCATCTCATTCAGATGATCACCTGCTGGCCATTGCTAGATAATTTTGCTCAAAGGGAAAGCTTTGCTTAGTTCCAAAGTTCTTAGTTCATAGAGTAATTGCTGCATCACTCGCGTATCACTTACCTACGGAATTATTTGCATTTTATTCGCATAAAAGAGATCACTAATTAAATTTTGTCTCGTAAATAAGAAAGACTTTCTTTTGCCTTAGTGGCATGCGTATATTTTTTAGTACACATGACCAGTAGCCATTAGAGTTTGTTCATAACAAACCCACGTGGTTGAATACCATTCATTGTCCAAAAGTGTCAACAACCTATGTGATCCCATTTATTTAAGCATATGCATAGCTATTTTGGATTTTGAATAAGTAAATTACAATCACTGTTAGTATATTACAATCCCTTTACGCTAACAGGAACAAAATACATAGTTGTCATCTATGTGAGAGAGTAGTCAATTGCCTTAATTAAAACACAAACTCCTCATCAGTATTATTATGCTACTAATTTGAGAGAGAGAGAGAGAGAGAGAGAGAGAGAGAGAGAGAGAGAGAGAGAGAGAGAGAGAGAGAGAGAGAGAGAGAGAGAGAGAATTTCAATAATCCTTAAATTTACGCTATTATTTTACTCAGTTTCATAGGAGGCATTTTGTTAAATGTTGGATATATATAACTTGGTGACTACAAACTATTAATTTACAACAGTCGAGTTTTACAAACAAAATCAGAACCCCAAGGTTATGTGCTAAATAAAATCCCTGGGATAGCCTCACATATTCAGCAGCGTATACTTTTTATCTTTTACTAATTTTTCGTGTAGCGCTGTCACAATTTTATGCACACATGTCCATGTTACTCCTGTAAATCTTCGCAAACCATTCATTAAGCGCATTTAGGTTACTGAGAGGGTGCTCGAGCCGTTTCTTAAGGAAAAGAAAGACAATACAAACCAGTAAACCTCTGCATCACAAAACGAACCTGTGTGTAAGTTAAAGTAATCGCAGTTGAGTGAACTGTACCGCAGTGTGGGTAACTCTCAAGACTTGCGTACGAACCGCAAGCAACAATGCACATTGAATGCAAATCTCTGATGAATACCACTTAGGCCAGGGTCTGGGGCACAGATCTCGCACTCCACCATGACTTCCAACTTCATAGCGAAAGGGAGTCCACAACCTTTTTGGTTCTTAAGAAATAGCTGCCCATGAGTGCCAACCAAGGGGGCTTCCCCTTCACAGTGCAACTGATCCGGTGCATTGCCAACTGAGTAACCCACCTGAAGTGTCTTTCCTCTTCCTACTACTCACTGTGTGCGCTCTGCTTTGTGCGGAGTGACATTTCCTTTTGTAAAATTTATTGTACGGTCAACTACGGTCACTACGGTGCCATGAGTTCTAAGAAGTTTTGCTCACCTAGGACCACTCCATTTAGTGTGACCATTTAATGGCACACTCAGCCACAGTGCCACCTGTGAACAGGTGCATTCCAGCCTAAGCATCACCCTAGCAAGGGACACTCTCATAGCGTGCTTTCCCATCCACCCCCACCAAGAGCCGAGTGCCATTCCGTGCTATCACTTGCACAGATTGATTCCCAGTTCATTCCCACGAGCCTTAAACCCCCAGCAACACCTCGTTGGAAACTTACCAAGCCTTCATGGATATGGGGAAGGGTGTGGGGCTACAGGGAAAGAATCTAACTCAGACACAGCTTGATGCCATGCTGCAAAGATAAAGGAAGGAAAGAGAAGAGCAGTGGAAGGAGAGAGAACAACGGAAATACAAGCAAGACCAACGATGGTATGAACTGGCAAAGGAAGAAAGAAAAAGGAAAGAAAGAGAAGAGCAATGGCAAACTGAATTAGCTCTGAAGGAAAAGGAGCTCGATCTGGTGACAGCCCAACAAGACAGTGCAGCGGCTCTGGGCCAACAACAAACTGCTAACCCAGCATCTTCCATGCCTCATTTTAATATATCCAGCATTAACTTGCTCATGCCAACATGGGCTGACGATGAGCCAGAGGCATGGCTGGAAGAGGTAGAAGCGCTTTTCTCTAACATACAATACCACAGAGATGGAAAGGGCCTTACTTCCTGCCAAACGTATGACTGGTAAAGCTAAGGCCGCACTCTGCACGCTGGATAACGGTGCCAAGGGAAACATAGATGAAGTTTGCAGGGCCATAACCAAAGCCTACTAGATTACATGAGAAATGGAGACAACAGTGGAGGCCTCTCCCGAAGAAAATCGGTAAGACTTGGGCTAAATGGGCCTACCATAAGACCCATGCAGGCTGGTGCTGGTTCGACGCCCTGGCGTGCACGGAACACGAGGACTTGTTCAAACAGATGTTGCTGGAGGATTTCTTCCAGTATGCCCCTGGGTCCCTCACCATGTACATCAACGACAAGCAACCCCAAACATTCATGGAAGGCTATCGTATGGCCGATGCTTGGGAAGCCTTCCACCCGTCTTCCAGCATGTCTCACCAATGCATAGTGCCACCCGGTCATTTCTGAGGGCCAGTTTGCCCAGTCCTCCAGTATGAAACAACTGCTGTAAGACTGGGCATTCAGAGTCTGAGTGCCACTTTAAAGGGGGAGCTACTAACAAGTTCCCTTCCAAGCCCTTCAAGAAGTCCAAGGACTCCTCTCCATCCACCTCCAAGCAAACCTCACAACCCACTGACACCCCAGACAGTGAAGCCCATCCAAAGGGCCTCTGCCAAGATTGCAGTGCTCCCAGTCATTATAGTGCTGGATATCCTGCCTGCCCACAGCATGGCAAGGCAACAAAACATGCCCACTTTATATCCAGTGCTATGATAGCCAAGCGGTGGCCTGCCATGCCTTCTGAGGAGTGGCTCTGTTCTCAAGTAGTCTCAGTGGTTCCCATTAACTGCTCTAACTCACCAGAAGAACTGCCAACTATGGTAGATACAGGAGCGGACAGCAGTCTGATCTCCACGTCATGAGTGCCAGCAGGTGCCACTATCAACAAAAACAGACGTTGGACCTTAAACTGGGCAGAGGATGTTACCAAAGAAATTCCTACAGTCGAGCTCAAGGTCACGACACCTTGGAGCACTACAGAGCATCGCCTGGGCATGTTAGACTCTATTAAGCCAAGGCCCGACTGTAGTACCTAACAACAAGAGCACAGCCATGCTGGGAGGTATGCATCCGTCAACCAAATCACCTCTCATATGCCCACCTTGAAAATGGAAGTGGCACTCACAGTGAAAGTATAAGTGGCAGTACAAATCTAAAGGGAGAGCCGATGCAAAGCCTCCCTCTGATTGTTTCAATCCACAAAGGCTGATTCCTCCTTTGCCATGAAAGGAAGGCCACCAGAAACTTCCTCTCTCAAAGTGAAAGGAAGTCGGCAAGAAAATTTCTCCCTCCTCACGAAAGGAATTTTTACACTACCGCTGTAAGATGTGCAAAATAAAGGGGCACTCCACGTACTGGTCGGAGTGCCCCAGTAAGCAAATAATTTGCACGCCTGCTATAACCTGAGACATTCCTAGAGGCTATGACCTCCCCCTGGGGCAGGACTCTGTCTCAGCCCAACTCAAGGTCACCAGGGGCTCTGCACCACCGGGCTCTTCATCAGGCACACCTGAGGTAAAATCCCTGCCAGTGCCACTTGAGTGTCCTAAGCAGTGCCATTCTCCATCCACCATGGACACTGAGCAGTTGCCAAATGTGATTCCTATGCCTGGCCCTGCTGTAGTGCTAGTGCCAGATCAAGTCACCGATCTTCCTTTGGGAGATCTCTCCAATTTACTTGAGTTGGTCATTGCAAATTGCAAGCCTCTCACACCCAATAATCCTTCTTTCTCGTCACCTCAGACCTCAGAGGGTGAACCTCTGGTGGATTCTCCTATTACATCTCCTCTGGTTGACCAGGAATTGTCCCGCCGGGATATAGAATCTGTTACCGTCCTTGCTTTGGTTGTTGCAGCAGCCAGAATAGGGAACCTTCCTACAGACCACGTTGGTACCATGACTGCTTACAGTGGATCGCCTAAAGCTTGCACTGCCCAGTCCTATAGCCTCTAGTGTTACCCCTGACTTCACTCCTGAAGGAACTCCTGTGCCTTCCCCAGAGTCGGTGGTCCCATCACCTCCTAGGACCTTCGCAGGTAGACCTTAGAGGAACCTTAAGAAGAAGATTAAGGGACAGAAAAGGTCCAATTAGGCAATTAGAGCCATGAGCACTCGTTACAGTGCCTCCCATCACAGAGTGATCCTGGTACCTATCCAGAGAAAGTGGCCTGGGTCATCTCTGAACAGGTTAAATCCCTGTACAACATCATTGCAGGAGGAGTACTTGCAAACCCTGACACGCATTAAAGGCACTAACATCCTAGACAAGATCCTATAAAATAGTAGTAGTAGTAACCTGTAATTTGCAGTGATAAAATGTTGTCCTATATTTTAGAACCATTGAGTCCTATGGCAGTCTTGGCACAGTGCCTCATTTTAGTAGAGTACATGCCAACCACCTAAAATCCAGAGGAGACTTGGGTACCTCTCTCATGGGTTCTACTACCAAATTAAGTAAGATGCAATGAGTTAGAACTGCCCTCTATCCTCGCAAGCTGAAGGACACGTCCTAGCCACTCATACATTATGTTGCATTCATTAACACCTCATGTTGCATATTCCTTTTAAAATGTTTTGCACATGTCATAGAGTAAGAAACTTTGTGCTTTGTAATAGTACTGCATGTACTTAGATAATTGCCACTTGAAATGGTGCTGCAGCGGCCTGATCATATGTCATGTTGATGATAATGTGCAATTGTAAATTTAACCCTTGATAAGAATACATTTTGACTGTCGTCAGACACAGCTAGTTAAATACCCACAGACACCATTGAGTTAGTGTTAGGGAACTTAATTTAAGTAGTTAGGTATATCACCTTAGTTATCCTCATTGCATGGGCAAAACCCATTAAAGAGAAGGGATTAACGTAACCGAGACTGGCAGCTCGTTTTAGTGCAGGCCTTCACGCTCAAAAGGGAGTGGAATGTCTGCTTAAAGGGGGAGCCATTAGAGACATCCACCACCATCGTCTCTTTGCTTATTTATTGTAGGGGTTAGAATCCTGTGCTTTAAGGGGTGACCACCCAGGACCTGTGGAAGGGTACTTTTAAGGTGTCATTCGCATTGGGTCCAGGAAGCAAATTACATTATTCACTAGAGAAAGCGTAATGCTAAGGAAACCGAATGTCCCAGATTTTAATAACTTTTTTCATCTACCTCATACTGTGTGAGCTTTGTACAGGTTCTCTAATGTTCTCTACAGATGTCAGCCAATGTCCAAATGCTGGAGAAAACATCATCCCCTGCCCCCCAGGCGAAATCGGAAGCCATAAAAGCCAGCCAGACTCCCTGCTCGTGCTCAGTCTTACTCAGGCCGCCTTTCAGTCAGTAAGTGAAATCTTGCTGCATTCCTTAGCCATGTCCCGTGCACGGCATTCTTTCTGTGAACTGGAACCATAGGCTACAAGCAGCCTAAGCCGCAAGTGGCCACGTGTTATCTAAAAAGAAGACTGCAGATCATACAGCCATTATTGCAAAGAGCACATTGCAATGCATTCCACGGTGCATCTGCTGGCATTTGAGTTACCAGTTCTCTGTTCCTTATCCTGAATCTCTCATTTCATTTCATAACTTCTCTCCCCGGTAAATACTCTTTGATATCTCGTTACCCAGTGTTCAAGTGCTTCCCTGTGTGAATTAATTTTGTGAATTAATCGTCCCTTGCTCATAGTGGACCCGTAAGTTATTCCTCCCATGAGCTTATAATTGCTATTGAGAGAACCCACAGTCCCACGAAGCTTTAACTGGGATTTTTCCATTTCCAGACATGTGTTATATCATTCACCTTCGTTCCCGGACATCCATCTTGCCTAGAGAATTTCGCCCTACGGCAGCAGATTTATCAACATTGCAGTACTGCAAAATTGTATAAATGTAGTGAATTCCTAAAGGAACCAAATCTATATTACCGGAGCCACTGGCTCTCTGTTGTGCTGTAAATTTTATCATTAATTTCCTTATGCTGTTAAATTCTATCAGTGATTTTCTTTATTGAGAGTTGACTCAGTATTCTATTATCTGAAATGCCATATTCTGTGTGCAATTTATCAGAACTTTCAATTGGTGACCTACCATTATTCTTATGTGTGATTTTAGCTCATCATGTGTTCATTGGTATTTACGGCTGACCACGGTGAGTGTTATTCAAGGCTTAATTAATAGTTCGTTAAAGTAATCAACCGTGGCCAAACGTAAATATATATATATACTATATATATAGAATGTGTGTGTATGTATCTATATGTACAGTACAAACACTTTATATATATATATATATATATATATATATATATATATATATATATATATTATTATGATTAGCAAGAATTCGCTAGCAAATTGCCTCCCCTCCCCCCCTCCTTTGTTGTTGTTGGTTGTTGTTGTGTTTCATTTACTGCCAGCCGGCCGATCGATAGACCATCTGTCTATCGACTTAAAACCAAGGGTTTAAAAGATTAAAGGCGCTCCCATTTTTGATAAAGATCTTTCCTTCGAGGCAAAAGTAATCTGGCTTGGGCGTTCCTCCTACAGGCCAAAACCTCCCCTGCGGGCAGCAGGTGCAATGAGTCAAAGCATCTGTGCTGGGCGCACCCCTGCCCCATGGGAGGGGGATAAAGGCAAAAGCCCACGAGGTCTCGACACACACGCTGGCTGGAAGATATGGAGTGAACTTGTGAAGACGTCCCCAACACCTGGCCCCATCGATGCCCTTGCATCCCAACCACGTGGCCCTTTCAAAAGTATACTTCTCCTCGTGCCCTTCGACCGTATTCCTCGAGCCCACACGCCATTGCTTGGAGTTTCGAGGAGTCCCCCATCGCCTTGCCCCTTTACGGAAGCCCTTGCATCTCACCACGTGCAAGAAACTCGCCCGAAATTGCAAGTCATCCACGCACCGCCTTCTACGCGCCCTCGGAAAATCTGCTAAGGTAAAGTGCCCTGGAAGAGCCCCATTTCAGTCACGCTTTTGTCTCGTAATATTTTCTTAAGGAGAAAGCCAGAAATCTCCCTTGTCTAATGTCCGTGCGCCTCTTGCATCGGCAGTATTAATTCTTTATTACTCCTTTGGCACCCTCAGTGCAGCTTGAATTCATTATTCTTTTGTCTATTTTCATTACTGGCGTATAATGTGCATATCTCTCATTTCAGAGGGATCCTATTTCGTGGAAGCTTCTCGGACCGTGTCTGAATCCCCCAGTTTCATTCAATCCCGACAGGAATCTCCTTCAGGATAGTAATCTACTTGAGTTCCTCTTTCCCGTACTGATATCATTTATGTAAATACACTCCTTTAAATTTGCCCACGTGTTTTACGTAATATTTCCCTCAGTAACAAGAGCCCTAAGCTCATATGAAATTCTCCTTTGTTTTCCTCTTTTTACGTTTTCCCGTACCCACGAAGTCAGAATCACAAGGCTAAATTAACTTAAATTGTTGCTACCTGTCTCACAGAGCATATTTCAAACTAAAACCACGGAAAAACGTAAAAATGGCGACCTGGCCATAGATCTCGTTTCGCAGTTGCAGTTCCCCTAGTGTTGCGTTATTGCATTTGCAACTTGCCAGATCAGCTATTAGCAAAGCTAAGCTGGGTACGAGACAATTACGAACCTTTTGTGTAAAACCAGCACACAGATCCAGAAAATTCCACGTAAGTAATGTGTTAATCTTAGCAAAACCTTTTACAATCGTGACTGTTCCTAGGAATTAGAAATAGGGACGCATGTAATCACTGAGAGAAAAGAACCGCCGTATTAGATTCGTTAATGCATGCCTTTCAGGATAGGTAGTTAGGAAATAACCAGTTTTAACCATCCTTTGCTTCGAGGAATAGTGCGAAATTCCCCTGTGTTAAAATCTTTGCCATATCTTTTGCTTCGAGGAATAGTGCGAAAATTCCTGTGTTAAAATCTTTGCCATATCCTTGCTTCGAGGAATAGTGCGAAAGAAATTCCTCTGTGATAACTTTTACTGCATTTCGAATTAGCGAACTGTTATTTAGGCGAATAAAATTCCCCGTGGGACACGACGAAGTCAGCTTGCATTGCTGAAAATTCTCTCAGTGTAGTTAGAATTCGAGTTAGGTGTTAGGAAAGCGAAATTTAAACTCCGCTTATAGGGAAAATTACTAGGCCGTTGTACTGTTATCCTCTCAGACGACTGGGAAATTCCCCGAATCCCAGACGGTGTATAAATATACTGGTTCATTCATCCCGAATCTAAAAATAACTCCGGTGATGGTCAAACGTCCTTCACCACCCCCGCCCATGCCGCTGCGTGTGTAGCATTTTTTCCCCATTCATTTCCCAGCATACATTTTTCTTTGGGTTTCCCGTTAGTAATTTCTAAGTCCTAAGGGACGAATCGTAATTCCATGTCCTAAGTGACTCCTAAAATTCTACGTCGCACGTACAGAATTCCTCAAATGGCGAGAATTCCTCCAAATTCCACAAATTCCAAGTCCTAAGTGACTCCTAAAATTCTACGTCACGTGGCGAGAATTTCTCCAAATTCCAGTCCTTAGAGACTCCTAAAATTTACGTGCGCACGTGGCGAGAATTTCTCCAAATTCCAGTCCTCAGAGACTCCTAAAATTCTACGTCGCACGT
Organism: Macrobrachium rosenbergii; assembly: GCF_040412425.1. Lineage (NCBI taxonomy): Eukaryota > Metazoa > Arthropoda > Malacostraca > Decapoda > Palaemonidae > Macrobrachium > Macrobrachium rosenbergii. Next base: position 53,345,218 of record NC_089750.1, read on the forward strand.
GGCGAGAATTTCTCCAAATTCCAGTCCTCAGAGACTCATACAAAAATTCTACGTCGCACGTGGCGAATTTCTCATTCCAGTCCGGGAACCCAAAATTAAGTCCTTTTGAGATCCTTTTGAGACATTATATAGTGTAGTTCACACACATCTAAGCCCTTACGGGACTGATCATTCTAGTTCGTTAGAACAACTCCTTAACTTCACGCTACAGCCGGCCAAGTCCGAGCGTGACAAAATCCAACTACGTCTTCCGAGACACATATTAAAATTCGTTTGCCAAGAACAACCACGTCTTTCCAAGACATATCAAATTTTAACAAAAAAGTCTCAGACTTACTAATCACCTGTCTTATTCAGACAGATCCATTCTCCTGCAGTCTGAACCATTGAGTGTTTCAGATTCCTGCAATTGAGTCTTTTCAGACAACCTGAGTCTTTTCAGACATATCATATAACCATTATTTCAAAATGGCTAATACCAGAGCCCAACAAAACGAGGATTTCAAATTCTACATGTCCGCTGGGAAGGACATGGGACTATCGGGGCAAGATCTGAGAGCATGGGTTCAAGAGCGAGTGGACGATGCCAAGGCGGAGAGAGCAAGAGAACGTGAGGAGAGAGAGAAAGAGAACGTGAGAGAGAGAGGGCAAGAATTGCCCAAGAGCAGGAGAAGGATAAAGAACGTGAGAGAGAGAGAGGGCAAGAATTGCCCAAGAGCAGGAGAAGGATAAAGAACGTGCAGAGAGAGAGAGGGAACGAATTGCCCAAGAACAACGAGAGGAGAGAGAACGAATCGCTCAAGAGCAGGAGAAGGATAAAGAACGTGCAGAGAGAGAGAGAGACAGAATTGCCCAAGAACAACGAGAGGAGAGAGACAGAATCGCCCAAGAGAAAAGGGAGGAACGAGAATGGGAAGATCGAGAGCGACAGCGCGCCCACGAGCTCCAGATGCTAGAACGACAGCCCACCACCCCCCCGCCCCCTGCCGCGGGGATGAGTGCCCTCAGCCAAGCTCACTCGTTCATGCCAAAATGGACCGAGTCCGAACCCGAAGTATGGCTTGAAAGGGCCGAACGAGTCCTGGAGTGCTGCGATCTCTCCCCCGCGGAACTCTCCCTTGTTCTCACTAAATTCCTGGGCGGAAAGGCCCTCGTTGCCTACCACGCCCTTCCCGCAGACGATCGGGGAAACTGGGAAGCCGTACGCCAAGCAGTTACGAAGGCGTACGAGATTACCCCCGAGCGGTGGAGGAGACGTTGGAGAGAGCAGCCCAGAGAAGCAGGCCAGACTTGGTCCGATTGGGCGTACCATTCGGAGCGGGCGTTGACAAAATGGCTCGATTCCGAAGGAGCCACTAACACCGCCGAGGTACTCGAGCGGTTTAAAGTCGAGCATTTCCTGCGCTACGCCCCTCCTGCCCTCGCCACTCATATAGTGGAAAAAGCCCCAGCAACACTCACCGAGTGTTGCCGAATAGCAGACATGTGGGAAACTCACCACCCTCAAGAGGGATCCATGGGGCGGAAGATAAGTCCCCCGTCCCTTCTCGGAGGTTCAAATTCCCACAAAAATGGGAACTCGGGCAAACCCCTAACTTGCCATTATTGCAAGAAAACGGGGCATTCCTCCGAACAGTGCCGGAACAAGAAACCGCCTCTCTCTCCCGGAAAACCGACAAATAACTCGCCTGCGCCCTCCACAGGGGCAGCGCGGAAGGACTTTAGCCAGACCTTTTGCACGGCGTGCAAGGTCTATGGCCATTCTCCCGCATGGGCAAAATGCCCACGCAATAATAAAGTAAATACTCCCACCGTCGCCTTGGCCGTCACAGATCCCCAGTCATTAGGCCCTCCCGCCGAAGGGCCTGTATCGTGGCCCCTCCACGAGGTAGCGAGCCAGCGCGCGCCCAGTCACTGCTTTGAGGACTCGGGCGCACAAATCTCTCCTCATCCGGAGGGACAGATTTTACGGAGCTATCGTCAATAGACGAAAACTCGTCACGATCGAGGGAATAAATCAATTTAAAATGATACTCCCTACGGTCCAATTGAGAGTCACAAGACCTCACCAATCCAAAATTTGCAATCTTGCAGTAGCAAGCCATCTTCCCGGAGGCTATGACGTCATCCTGGGACAGGACTTTCAGTCCCCACCGAAATCACGACAATCTAGGGGTCCCCATTCCCGAATCATTCCGCAGGCGCGAGTAATCCTCCCCGCTTCTCCCTCAGCCAAGACTGGCGCCCCTGGGTACCAGAAGGACGTGCAGTCCCCCCAGTGCCACCTGAGTACAATGTACAGTGGCCCCCTCGATCGGTTCCCGATCCAATTCCAGTGCCCGGCCCTGCCTCAGTGCCAGTGCCAGGGCCCCAATCAGATCTCCCTTCAGGAGATGCCAAATTCCTGCCGGTGCCACTTGCATGCCCCGAGCAGGGCCAAGCTTCGTCCGTCCTGACCGACGAGCCCAAGAAACCTCTGATAGCGCCTGACTCTGCCCCAGTGCCAGCGCCAGAGCGCTACGCCGATCTCCATTCACGGGATCCAACTCAGGACCCCCTCCCTCCCCGGCCTGGCACCGCTACCAGCGTCGGTCAGAGAGACGGTTCCTCCCGACCACCGCGGAAGCTCACCTGCAGGTGCGGCCTCGCAACCCGTGCCTGAGCTGGTCATCGATACCCTGCGAGCCGCTCACGCCACCCCGACCGCCTCCTCTCTGCCTCAGTCCGTCGCCGACGCAATTGCAAGTCAGGATTCTGCCATATCTCACTTGGCCGATGAACTACAAGAGCCGCGACGGATCATGGTAGAAACCCGCACGGAACCCTCCTGCGTCAGCTGTCGCATCAGCAGGCCCAGGTGGTACTCCGTACCGCCCTCCGGTCGCGGGCCCTCCGCTTCCCCGGCCGAGGACGACTGTCCCATTAAGAAAGGCTCGAGGCGAAATTACCACGGGCATGGGAATTTCCAGGTAGTTTACAAAGAGCTCTAGAGCTCCCCTGGCACCTGTGCCACCATTTCATTTTTCGAAGGTCTTGCACCCCCTAATCCAGAAGGGGATGTCAGACCCTCCTCTATCTTCTTCCGTTCCTCAGGAACTGCTATCTCTTACCATCCTCTACTAATCTTCCTTAAATTACCCCCACAAGAGGCAATTAAAATACGGGATACCATTCCCCACACAATGTATAAATCATTAAGAATAACAGAGTGAGAAGTGGCACGCCCTTGCGCCCATACCTTGGCACCGGGCGTGCGTGTCAGCCCCTCCTGAAGGAGTCGCGCCCTTGGGTGCACTTTTCTCGCCCTGGGACTTAAGTGATAGTCCGGGCCGTAATTTATAGGCGAAGGAAAATAAATTCCCGCCTAACACAATAAAACCTCACTCTTTTTCCTTAGCTCCTCTGCCAATATCATTTACTTTCTTTTAGTCATTTATTTATCTTTAATTTTAATGAATCTGAGTCATAAACTCTTGCCCTTGTGATTTAAATGCCCCTTTTGTAAGCTCTGAGGGACGTGTCCCGCCGTTCATATGCGGTCAAGTTTTCATTCGTAACGTCTTGGTAATTATCCTTTTGTTATTATTATCCCTTTTTCCCCTTCCATTCCTTCCAAGATCTCTGTTTGTCCTACCCCACATCTTTTGTCTGCTCGCCCGTCATAACATTGAGTAGGCAGTGGACGATAAAATTAGCGTAGTTTAAGGTTAGCGAATTAAAACCTTTGAATACTCTCGCCCGACACGGCTGTCAAAATCCGTGTGGGGCCGGCTAAACAAAGTACGTTAAAACGAAGATAAATTATCAATGCGAATATGTATAGTCATTACAGTATCGCGTAAAGGGGATGTCATTTACAAAAGTAAACGCTGTTTTTCATTTACACAGCCTCTTCAAGGCAGATTGTACTAACGCATGCTTTTTATCTAAAATTAAGTAACCGTGTATTTTAATTCTTGAACAATAACCATTTCTTTTCATTTGTTGGCCATAGCCTCATATACGTGGTCCTATAATCTTAATTAATTCACAATTGTTCGAGTCACTTTATAAAGTTACAGTGGGTAACCAAATCTAAAGTAATTATTCTTTTGCAAGTGTTTAAATCACTTTGCGTTCTGTTAACGAAAATTGTCCCAATGTGTTATTAAAAGTAATGTCTCAGCTTCATAAAACCCTTAGGAGTAAAGTTCATTGCAAGGCAGAATGTAGAGTAACGTAAAGCATTTGCCGCTCATTCTTGAATATCGATGTACACACCGAAGGAGGTATGTACATCATCTTGTATGGGGAGGTATTATGATTAGCAAGAATTCGCTAGCAAAATCCCCTCCCCCTCCTTTGTTGTTGTTGGTTGTTGTTGTGTTTCATTTACTGCCAGCCGGCCGATCGATAGACCATCTGTCTATCGACTTAAAACAAGGGTTTAAAAGATTAAAGGCGCTCCCATTTTTGATAAAGATCTTTCCTTCGAGGCAAAAGTAATCTGGCTTGGGCGTTCCTCCTACAGGCCAAAACCTCCCCTGCGGGCAGCAGGTGCAATGAGTCAAAGCATCTGTGTTGGGCGCACCCCTGCCCCATAGGGGGATAAAGGCAAAAGCCACGAGGTCTCGACACACACACGCGGGCTGGAAGATATGGAGTGAACTTGTGAAGACGTCCCCAACACCTGGCCCCATCGATGCCCTTGCATCCCAACCACGTGGCCCTTTCAAAAGTATACTTCTCCTCGTGCCCTTCGACCGTATTCCTCGAGCCCACACGCCATTGCTTGGAGTTTCGAGGAGTCCCCATCGCCTTGCCCTTTACGGAAGCCCTTGCATCTCACCACGTGCAAGAAACTCGTCCTCGGAAATTGCAAGTCATCCACGCACCGCCTTCTACGCGCCCTCGGAAAATCTGCTAAGGTAAAGTGCCCTGGAAGAGCCCCATTTCAGTCACGCTTTTGTCTCGTAATATTTTCTTAAGGAGAAAGCCAGAAATCTCCCTTGTCTAATGTCCGTGCGCCTCTTGCATCGGCAGTATTAATTCTTTATTACTCCTTTGGCACCCTCAGTGCAGCTTCGAATTCATTATTCTTTTGTCTATTTTCATTACTGGCGTATAATGTGCATATCTCTCATTTCAGAGGATCCTATTTCGTGGAAGCTTCTCGGACCGTGTCTGGAATCCCCCAGTTTCATTCAATCCCGTAGGAATCTCCTTCAGGATAGTAATCTACTTGAGTTCCTCTTTCCCGTACTGATATCATTTATGTAAATACACTCCTTTAAATTTGCCCACGTGTTTTACGTAATATTTCCTCAGTAACAAGAGCCCTAAGCTCATATGAAATTCTCCTTTGTTTTCCTCTTTTTACGTTTTCCGTACCCACGAAGTCAGAATCACAAGGCTAAATTAACTTAAATTGTTGCTACCTGTCTCACAGAGCATATTTCAAACTAAAACCACGGAAAAACGTAAAAATATATATATAATCTGCGGAATCTGCAGTAAAAGCACGAAACCAAGAAATGTCTGTAGGAGCAGGCCCAAGTACCCAATTTTCCAGAATCACGGTATGCCTGGTTCAAACGCTGCAGTGCAAGAACGGCGAGCATTGCACATTTAAAAGCTCCTATTAAGACCGACACCAACACCTGTACCTAAGCAATCAACTTATCAACCAGAAACATGGCTACAAACATCCAAACAGCCCGTGGAAGCAGCGCAAATTTCGTGTCTTGGGAAAGAGACCCAAACAATACATCCAACTCCCTCACCCCCCTCCCTTCCTCTTCGCCCCAACCCCTAATCTCGGATTCAAAATCCTGCGATTGTCGTTGCCACATTCCCACATCCCAGCCTCCTCTCCAATTTCGGGAGCACAGACAAGGAGACATCGTAATGTCTCGATTGCATTTCAGCCTTTTCCTGAGAGTTTTCTTGGAAGCTATGAAGGAAATAAGTGGAGGGTCTCATTGGGACGTAATATATCAAATTATTAACTTCTTAACTAAAGCACAAGAAACATTAGGCACTTCCAACCACGACGATTTTTTTCCGCGAACAGCATTCCGGTAATTGTTCGTCACTTTGATTGGCAGTTGCCAAGTTTCTCCTAATGCTTTTCCTTCTGTTCGGCCGCCTAACGTCTAATGACCGAATCCTGCAACTATCGCTCTGTCTTCCACTTAAGCTGGTACACTACCTCTTTCCTTTTATCGCCTTACAGGCCTACTTTGAACAGCAAACACAGGCCAAGCGCCATTAAATACTCTGACAGTATAGAATTCTCGAGAGATATGACTACACGTCTTCCCTTTATTCAAGGCGAAATAACCGCTTATTCTCATTAAAAATTCATTCCCTCTCCTCCGTCGATCCCTACTCCTTGAGAGCGATGCTTTTTTTCCTTAAGGTTTACGGTAGGTTAATACGGCATGGAATCTTATATTTTTTCGTTTTTCCGCCTTTTCTCTTACGGCAGATTTTTCAGTTTTTCTTACTGGCCATCTGTGACTCGCCAGAAGGCACTGCTATCATTCTTTCTCCCCTACTGACGGGTACCTGAGGCTTTAAAGGGTTAGTAATCATGACCATAGTTTCACTTTTTACCATTATTTTACTCTTTTATTGATGACCATTTTTTTCACTTCAGATCATTTAATGACACTTACAGGCTGCTTTGTGAGCAAGAGCCCGTGATGGCAAAACGCCAACTGAATCATAAACAACAACAACAACAACGTTATTGCCATACGCTGTCCATAGGCCACATTCATGGACTGATTTCTGGTACCAGTTGTGTGGAAATTCTGCAAAAATAAATGGCAATCTGGTGCTTATGAGAAAAATAAAAGCAAAACGATAAATGAATTAAAATGAGATATACTAGTTTGAGCCATTCCTGGTCGTGACCGCTGGACATTGAACTGAATAAAAGTAACTTAAAATAGATATAAAAAGTAAAATTTAATCTAACTCTTACCATATTGACTTCGACAAGTCACAACCATTTAGAGTTTATCGTTTGAAATTGAATGTTACTCTAGACACTTCTTTTCAAATGCCGAAATGATGACACGGCATAACAAAAAAAATTGTGTTGACGAATGCTTTCCTTAAAAGTAAGAGAGAAGAGGATCAGCAAGAACTACTCATCCCATCAAAAATTAAGTCATCATGCAAGGGCCAGACTCATCACAGTGGAACAAGTTAGCTAGCATGTAAGGGCTTTCGTGTCCAGACATATCACCTCTTGAAACAATGTTACTCCATCAGTGTTCACTTCTTTGCCATCGATCGAATGGTAGAGAGTCACCTCGTTTCGTTGTGGAAACAAGAGCAAAGAAGAAGGAGACAGCTGGGAAAAGTTCGGGAGCTCTTCGAGAATGAGACCGAAGGACGAGATAGCCGAAGGCTAAGAAGTTTCTGTGAAGAGGTAAAGAACCCCACGAGATCTTGACCAACATAAAGGACCCGGTCTTTTTGGAGCAAGTCGCATTAGAATCACAAAAGTTATTAAAGAAAATGATGACCCTCCGGTTGTTTTCGTTCGCATTTTCTTCTCTGCTACATTCTTACTCACGCTGTGAAAGTAGTGTGCGCAATTTTGCTTTCATGATTATAAAATCGCTTTCCCCTGTGCGGCTGAGTTTTAATCTTTCGAACTGCTTGCGTCAACAGAAGACTTCTAGTTCCTGCAAAATTGTTGATAACATCAGAGGCTTTGTTCTTGCCTTTGACGAACATTCTTATTAGGAAATTAATTTGCCTTAATCTGCTCTGGGCTTTCACTGAATGAGATGCGAACAACCATTGGAGGAGGGCCCAAATATGATAAGCATCGCCGATAATTATTTCTCAGTATTTACAGTGTCTGATTTGTTATGAACATTGGAAGAGTTCAAATGATCGGACCTATTTTCCCCAAAGCGATTTTCGCATTGACGTAATAATGCGGTCGTTATCTCTCTCTCTCTCTCTCTCTTTCTCACCCTGTGCGCGCGCCAGCGAGTGCGTATGCTGTTAACATTTGGCTTTAAATGATTTACATATACAGTGTATATAAGACAAGGTTGTGAGGTTAAATCTTAACTATTATATATTTTACTTATTAACATGTAGCACTCTATGTTACCTCAAAAAAAAAAAGAGAGGCTTTCTTTTCTAAGGGAAAACTACATTCTGATTGACAGGAGAAAAATCATTATATCAAGTAATCTGGTTTTTATTTCCTAATCAAAAGCACGGTGATCAATTTACATATAGCCACGTTACTCCTTTCTTCGCATCCTACTCTGTAAAATAAGTAACTAAGGAAGGATTTACCAACGTAAATTATCCAAGGAAGAGCTTGAAATACCAGGTGATTCTTGGCATACAATCAGAAGTGATTATACGCGTTTTGCCGAGAAAATTGGAGCATAGAGATTTTGCGGTGTTCAGAGATTTCTCCTAACGTCACATAACTAAAACTGGAAGTTCACTGATACCTGTTTACTGGAATGTCGATAATCAGCACTATGGCACCGAAAATTGTATACATGGACATGCTGGCTGGATTGCATTTACGAAAAAATTGCAAAACGGTCAAGGATTAAAACTGATATACACCTACTCGTGGTATCTGAGGTTGTGATTGAGTAAGTTCTATGCTAATACGAGATGAAATAAGTACTTTGACGATGTCTTTTGTCTGTAATTAGATATCCTATGGATAGAAATCAAGGTACATATACGGAACGAATAGTGAAATTCGGTTTTATCTAGAATTGTGCGTTACGAGCCTCATCTTAATATACTTCATCCCCATTCATAAGAAACAAACAAACCGTGGCAGCATAAAATCATCAATGAATATATTATTTAATAACTTACCGCAGTTAAACTCTGTTTTGCCGTATTTAGAGATTATATGTGGGAAACTGACTGGCAATTTAGATTTCTGATTTGATTTATGTAATTTAGGCTGTCAAGCCCAGCACTGGGGCACTTTCGGCCATTCAACGCTTAAAATAGTGAAAAGAGGGAGTTAGAGTGGTTGGACAGCAAGAATGAAGACAGGAAGCGGGAATGGAGGTAAAGTAAAAGGCTAAAAAATGGGGTCAGTTCGGGGCCGAAGGGACGCTGCAAACACCCTTTAGTTAAGTATACCTTAGTTTAACCAGACCACTGAGCTGATTAACTGCTCTTCTAGGGCTGGCCCGAAGGATTAGACTTATTTTACGTGGCTAAGAACCAATTGGTTACCTAGCAACGGGACCTACAGCTTATTGTGGAATCCGAACCACATTATAGCGAGAAATGAATTTCTATCAACAGAAATAAATTCCTCTAATTCTTCATTGCCCTGCCGGAGAATCGAACGCGGGCCTAGGAGAGCGCTAGGCGAGCACGATATCGATCCATCCAATGACGAACTAACACCCTTTAGTAATGCATACAGTTCGGTGGGTAAGGTGCACAGGCTGCATTACCCCCTATTTTATCATTTTTTAAGGCATAAAAAATGATAATTTATAACAGTTTGTTCACAGCCCATTCTTCTTAATGAAAGAGAAAAATGGTTAGTACTGAAAAGATAAAACATTTTCCAATTTTGTCTCTCTTTCCAAGGTCCAGTCTGGAGAATGTGTACCGTCTCAAATGTAACGTCCCTTGACGTAAAAGTGAGAATCACCATCTTGGTGGTGCAAATGTTTTGGCTGGAAAGAGCTTTCGGGACCAGAAGACATGAATATTTATTTTACTGTTGCTCCAACATGGACACGTCTTTATCAACCGTCGCATGGATGTCGTTCCTTCCGTTTTGCAGGCACAGGCATGAGCGAAGAAGAAGAAGAAGAAGAAGAAGAAGAAGAAGAAGAAGAAGAAGAAGAAGAAGAAGAAGAAGAAGAAGAATGCAAGAAAAATGTTTGCACATTCTTCGAAAATGAGACTGAAGAAGATAAAGAAGAATGTAAGAAAAATGTTTACACATTCTTCGAAAATAAGACGGAAAATAAGGATCGGCAGCCAGGCTTTTAAGTAACCGACTAGTCCTCACAATAAATGAGAATCTGGCGAATAAAAATGAATCGCTCTTGTTGCCATATGCCATCTTACTGCTCACCGAAAGTTACTGAGGGAAACGATGGCCCTTTATTTACTTTCGTCCTTCTTTTCAAGACCACACAGTTATGTTCCTCTTTGAATCAACTGTGTACTTTTTACAACTCATTTAGTCAACAGAATATGATTTCATTCTAAAACGCTGATACATTGGGAGTTCTTTTTTGCCTTTGATCGGTTTGATAACCTGGAAGGTGTTTTTACTCTTGATATGCCAGAGGTTCATTCATCAAGATGAAGAGACTGTATCAAAAGTAGGTAAATATTTAATGAAAACTGTCGTATTCTTTAGCTTTGATATTGTTTTTTCTGTAGCAGTTATTAGAGGGGGAATTAATGCAAAACATTCCATTTCGCATCTTGATTTCAGCTATTATATATGTATATTCTCTCTCTCTCTCTCTCCAGCAATTATCCAGTTAGACACATGGATCTAAGCACACTATATGAAAGCGGAGATGGTAACTGAAACCATTATTAAAAGTATATTGATATTTTCACCAGCATCTAACAATCCAGTTGTACTCATAATGACTGTTTTTTTGTCCTTTAATGGGAAACTAACCCTTGGTGTTATTATTGTTTTATAAAGCCAAAGAATAATGCTGGGTGGGCAGGAAAGAAATATTTGGTTGTTCAAGCAAATTCGTCACCTGCGGAATAATCATTCGCTGAAGTTTAGTGGAGGTCATATCTACAAGCTGTGCTTAGCATTAAACTAAAATATCCAATTTAGAGTAACTAAGATTTTGTTTTTGTCATAGACCACATCGAAACTTGAATTAAACGCTTACCTTGGCGATGGAATTTGGTAATTGTTTGAATTTCAAAAGGCACTCCACGGCGTATGTGTAGATTTGCACCTAATACAAACGGCCTGACTTACTGATCTGGAAAGATACAGCAAAAGGTGAAGAAAGTTTCGTAATAAAGAAGACAAACTGTAATATAAGAAAATGAAGTAATCTCACTTAATGCTTTGCTGTCCATAATTTTAGTAACTGAAAATTAAGGGAGGAGGAATTTAGTCTTAGCGCATCACATTCTTCCCAGATTTTGCTGATGCTGAGATATTAAGAAAATCTTCAGCTGTAAAGACGAGAAAAAGATAAGAAGTATCCCATTTATTCCATTAATAAACTGAAAACATTGATGAACATATTCTCTACCAGTCGTGAGTAAGTGTGGCAGTTCCTATTTTGAGCATGGCATGCGGAACCTTCATTTTACTTCAGGGAGCTTTTCGTTAATGACATTTACAAACAATAAACATGAAAATTTAAAACGTTTTGTATAAAAAAAAAAACATGAAATCCCCGTTTCATTCTCTGCCTTCTTTCCTTTTGTTTGTTCCCAAGGAGAAGCTGTTTTTTTAATTATAATGTCTAATATAAAACTTCTCTTTCAGTAAAGCTGATAATCCCTGTCATGCCAATACGAATTATTGGCTGGAAAACACTTTCCTTCCTCAGAAGACGATATTGCCTACACTTGCGTTCTCGCCCATCGATGACCACTCCATTAACAGACATCCCCCAATAAAAATTCAAACTTTCCTATCCCCCCAAAAGAAGAAGAAGACCTCAAAAGGCAGAGATCTTTTCCTGTCACGGAAACAACGAAGAAGACCGCTAGGAAAAATTTCAGACGATCTTCGCTAATGAGACCAAAGGGAAGGAAAAGCAGCGAGATGCCACAAGTTACGAGAAGGAAGTTATGAGAAGAGATGGAGCAAACAACACGTCCTCTCAATAAAAGAGAAACTGGCCAATAAAGATGAGCAGTTCTTGTCAGCGTTGGTCATATTACAGACTAGGAAAGTTATTGAAGAAAAATGATGACCCCTTTTCTGGGTTTCGTCTTTTTTATTTTACTCAGCTGGTTCTTACTCATCATGTTAAACGATTAGCACATTTTTACTTCATTACTGTCAGCTATCTTTCACAGCTGTAACTAAATTCAGAACTCTCTTGATTGTTTCATTTGGAGACCTCCAGTTCTTGGAAAACCCGTGAAACCATTAAAAAGTTCTATTGCTTTTGATACGATTGTTTACGAGGAAAGTGATTTCAGAGGAGTTCACCCGTGATCTTCATTCAGTGAGACGGGGAGAACTTATTTAAAGTATCATCACAGTCCTTATTAACAATCATGTTTGTCTATGGAAGGATTTTATTTTTCTGTTGCTTTTATGTGGTTTGTTATGCCATGATACCTTTCTTAATCCATTTCTCTGAAGGTCAAAATACCACATTCCTCTCTCTCTCTCTCTCTTTCTCTCTCTCTCTCTCTCTCTCTCTATTTGCCTTTCTATCTTTACACAGACAATGTACTCATTCAGAAATGTGTTACAATTAATATTTAGCCATGAGTAATGACGCTGAATTAAATGTATGAACACGATGATGATGAAGATCCACATCCAAGCTTGTGTATGTGAAGATGACGGACATAAAAATGGACATAAAAATGGAGTTTGATTCATAAAAAACAACATATAGCTATACACAAATTTTGGGTTCTTTTTTCCTATCAGAAGACGAAGGGCATGATTCAATTGATAGCTAAGCAATCTTGTAAAACGTTTGATCAAATATGAAGGGGACAAACTGAGGCTGAATTTGAAAAAGCAATGTAACTTAAGCATACAAATCTATCAGCCAGTGCATGTGCGTTATAAAAGAGTTTGCTGCAGGTTATGTTTTTTCAGTACAGAAATTTAATACAAGAAGCCCATTTCAAAAGGCCTGCATTGAGTCGTAACTTCTAGATGGAAATCATGCTTATTGGAATAGGCGAGGATTTCACATTGTGGAGTCTAAAATTTGATAAATACGTGACCTAGAGAATGGTATACACGTCATATTGCCTTGAAATCCGGCACTCACTAGAAATGGCCCTTCTCGCTTTTTCACTTCTGTTTACGACGTTGAACTGATAGAAGAGGAAAGAACCCTTGGTAAAGTAAGCTATAAACCTTTGTAAAGCAAGCTACAAAAGAAATAAAGAGGAACTAGGCAATAAATGTCCGAGTTCAGGAGTGAAATTATTTGTTGCTGAGACGACATGGATATAGTACACAATGAATCGTTCAGCTTAACAACTTGAATTAAAGTTAACTCATCATAACTAATGATACAGTTGTCATTTCTAGTTGTCCCTTTTCTGAATGTAATGGAATTTGGTTTAGAATCCTTCCTCTCAATATATCACGAAAAAGTATGAAGAAGTTTGGTTAAACCATATTTCCCTTTTTTTATACATCTTTTATTCTTATATTGATAGCAAATCTTCTTCGCCAAAGCTTATAATCTTAACTGTCTCATGCAAATGTATTAAGTGAAAAGCACTTCGTGACCAAATTCACGTTGACTTTTACTTCTTAGCTGCCCTATTGTCCTTGTTCCTCTCAAGACAAAAGTAAAGAAAAAGAGACAAGAAAAAGATCTGAATGTCTTCTCAAACGACAGCAAAGGTAAGGAGCAGCATCCAAAGGCCAAACGATGTCGAGAGCAAATGCAGCAGCGAACGCTCCCTCACAATAAACGAGAAACTGGTCTATAAAACTGAGCTGGCCTTGTCGGTGCTAGCAGTATCATATTCCAGACAAGTTAGTGAAGAGGCTTATAAATCTTTTCTCCTTTTCACTTGTTTTTCTTCACTAGAATATATTCTTTGTTCATCTGGTAGACGTAATATGCTTGATTTTTGCTTTATTGATCATAAAATTTCTCTTGATGCTGCGACTGTGCTTTAGCACTTGTTTTTTTTTTATTTTAATGGCTTAAAAATTTTGTTTAAAGTTCTGTTCTTGCCTCGATTAGACTGTTTATTGGGGAAGTGTTTTATGATTAATGTGCCAGGGGTCCTTCATTCGCCACTGGAATGCGGGAATGTATCTCAAAAAAAAAAAAAGATTCATATTTCAAAGCAATCGTCTTCAGAAAGTGTTAATAGGGAACAGTGTTTTCAGGTTCCTGTGCCACCACCTCTCTCTCTTTCTTTCTCTCTCTCTCTCTCTCTCTCTCTCTCTCTCTGCTGCAGTGGCGTCCCTGAGGGGGTGGGGCCTGTTTGAAGTCACCCCCCGGGCCCCAGAGTGAGGGGGGGGCCCCAAAATGCGGAATTTAAGAAATAAAATTTCTGAAACTTGCATTTACAAGTGCCTTTAAAATGATTCTACAATTACTCATATTCTAAAAATTTTCCCGGGTGGGCTTACAGCGCCCCCCACAACACCCCAGCTGCTTTGGCTTGCTTCGCTCGCCTCCCACCCCATAAGAGGGGCCCCAAATGGGACCGTGCCCCCCGGGCCCCAAAATGTCCAAGAACGCCCCTGCTCTGCTGGTAAGATGTGTTCAGATAGGTGTTACAGTGTAAGTAATATGATGACCTGATGACAAATGAAACAATAATTCTGTCAATGATATCTCTCGGTACCTAGTAAGAGAGGAATCCATTCTTTAATGAGAAATTAAAACTTACTTCAATAAAAGATTATTCAGACTTGTTAGTTTTTTACATACTAATATGACAAACAACCGTCTGCAGTAAACTGGCATTTCTTTGTTCCATCAAATTGACTATTTTCAAACTTACTGATGAGGAAAGGTTAGGTTAAGATAAAAACAATTGTTTTAAAAAGTAGCCATCGACAGGGACTAAAATCCAGCCTCAGACTCGAGCTCAAACAACTGATACACTTGTGCCGCTGAGAAGTTTCCAGAGCAGACCAGGTATCTTGCGCTGGTAGAACAGCTTCCAATTTAGAAAAATAAGATGACGCCCATTGAGCTATTGGTAAGTGATGGGTATCTGCCACTTACTCAAATATCGCTGTGGTTATCGGTATTTAGTACACATCTGGAAATTGGTGTTATTCTCAAACCCTGGAATCAGCTGGAAATAGGAGGTGGTGGAGTGATTCTAATGGATAATGAGATGAAAACAATATGCTAAAACAATGAAAGAGAGACATGAAAGGAAAGGTTAAAAGATAATGAATATATAATATAATTAAAATTTGATTTAGAAAATGCAGAACATTCCTTCTATTGTTGTAGGCTGTGTCAAGCTAAACTAGATGAAAAAATTAGATAAGCGGAATGCAGAGAGTATAAATAATTCATGCATAAAAATAACATAAAACGTATGAATAAAATACAGTACATACATAGATGATACATGCACAGCTAACTAATATTACTGAGAACGCCATTCAAAAATAAGAAGACCCAACCTTAATGTTACTCTGACAAAATTCGCTCTCTTAACTCATAAAACAAGACATAAAATCGCACAAAAGTTTGTCCAGAACTCTCCTCCAAATGTAAAGGGTAAGAGGAATGACAAGAAACAAGATTAAACCCCTTCTTCTCCTCCTCTTCTGTCCCGAAAACTATTTATCCCCTTACATAAAACGCCCCATAAACCTTCCCCTTTCGCCAAATCCGAGAGCCCTCGTCATTATGGTCCATTCATGGGGAGAATATGTATTTAGAGTCTCAGTAGACATTTCTTCTTATTTCTTTGTGTCCCATCGATGGTCACTTCATTGTCAGCTGTCAAATGACCCTAACCCCCCCTGGAATTGGAATATAAAATTTAGGCCAAAGGCCAAGCGCTGGGAGCTATGAGGTCTTCAGCGTTGAGAATAATGTTGAAACAATTAATAGGAGAGGGTGGGAAGTAAGATGGAAAAAAGAGAATATGAACGGAGGCATAGTAAAATGAATGAAAGGGGTTGCAGCTAAAGGCCGAAGGGACGCTGCAAAGAACCGTAAGTGATGCCTACAATGCACCGCGTGAGATGCACCGATGGCGCTACCCCGGTATTGGACCTTGACACTTCTTTTCTTTTATGGAGACAATATTGCAAATGAACTCGGTAACTGAGATCAGTAGAAAGAAACAGGTGCCAGAAGTCAAAAGCCCCCGAGACGGGATAAGCCGACCTTCATAGTTGGAGGGACACAGGCCAATAAAAAGTCTCTCCTTTCAGCGCGATTCTGTGTTTTACAGTCTTCTGAAAACGATTTATAATGATATTTGTTACTGCTTTTAAATGCATTTTCTTCCTCAGTGAATAGAAATCACTGGTACACCTACAAACCACCTTCCTAATAGCCTTCTTATTAACAGTATCAAGAAAACCTCTAAATTTATGACATTTTATTCAAGCAGTGAAGGATATCCCCTTATTCAAACGAGACAACAGACCAACAAAAGTAGTTTTTGCAGTTCATAAAGCAATATACACAAAATTCTTTCACAAAATAAGGAAGGTCATGTCTGTGTAAAAGTTAAGTATACCTTAGTTTTACCAGACCACTGAGTTGATTAACAGCTCACAAACGGTGAATCAAGTAAAGGGTTATATTTACCTGCTAAAAATTTAACCTGACTGGGTATGAGAGCCTGCTCCACTAAGATATTTTTCATTTTTCTTTTTTATTAATGTGTCATTTATTTGTCCAATCTCTCTCTCTCTCTCTCTCTCTCTCTCTCTCTCTCTCTCTCTCTCTCTCTCTCTCTCTCTCTCTCTGTCATAGGTAATGCAGCCATTCAAACTCAAATCTTTGCCACCTAAGTTTAGTTATAACTGATGCTGAATGGTATATAAGAGACAGACCAAGAATGTCTTGAATACACAATGAATTTTTGACAAACTGAATCTCAGTTGAAGTTCGCTCAGCACATTCTTATAAACTGGACCTTAATGTCAGTCATATCTCTCAAAACAAAAACGATTATATAATAAAGTACGGAAGTTTACTCACAATATTTTCCACTATATGTGTTAGGACAAATGATAAAACCCACTGCCATTTTGTGAAAATTGGCCAGTGCAAAGAACTACTTTCTGCTACTGTATACCTCTATAAATCATCTCTTGTAAACCAATCTCATTAAAGTTGTGACCCATCATCTCCAAAGCCAAATCAAAGTCCTTCAAAAAGAAGGCATCGTGCTAACCCCATACAAGTGGGAAAAAAAGCACGTTAAAAGATCTCCAGGCAATATTCTGAAATGAGAAAAATAAGATGCTTATTTACTGGAAAAAGATTTACTAAAATAAAAATAGAAACAGTTTCATGAAAACCATTGTTACTATAAAGCTTTGTCTTTTCCTTTTGCTATTCACCCTCTGGTACGCTTTTGATCATCTTGCAAAACAATCACGCACAATTTAACTTTATTTACAAATATATATTTCTCGCCTGGAGGTAAAACTGTTTTTCGTCCTGTTTGTGCATATAGAAGACATTAGATTCATGCATAAACTTTAGGATTAGATGTTCCATCACTGTCTCTTTTTGAAGTATCAGCCAACAAAGCGACTTGCGATAGATCTGCCAATGTGTTTCACCTGTCTTCAATTATGTTTAGTGACATATGCCTTTTGGCCTTTCTGCTGCTGTATTCCAGGGAGGAAATCAAAATGCACACAACCCCCCCCCTTACTCGGCACAGATTCTTGCACTGGCGTAATTACGTAATCTCTCTCTCTCTCTCTCTCTCTCTCTCTCTCTCTCTCTCTCTCTCTCTGTCTTGGACGCAATATATCCATTTATATATGAATCCTTACTACTGCATTTGCGAAATACTTTAACGATTAATGAAGCAATAATTATTCGGTACTGATTTACTTCTCGTAACTGGCAATCTGTCCGTACATATGAAAGCTGGCATTCGTTCCCAAATGAGAAATTAGAATGTGGTTTTTTATGAGAAACTCAGTGATAATGTGTAATCTGGATTTCTTTTATTTCAGAAAAGGAAAACTCGGTTTACTGGCAATGAACATGAACCTGTCGCGTGGAATTCATGATCAGAGAATGATAGTTTGAATTTACAGGCAATATTCATTGCCAAGCAAACCTGAATTGGGAAATACAAGCATTCAGCTATGGTGAAGGAATATCATATTCATGCGCTTTTGTAACTAATATTCATTTTTACTTATAAACTTAGTTTATGACAGTTTGTAATGCCAAATCAAGCAATTTAATACACATCAAAAGACCTAAATTGGTCCTGTACATGACTGTTATGCTTGGTCTCTGAATAAAAGTATGTTGTCCAAAGTTTGACATCTGATATTAGGCTCAATTCTTGAGACTGGTGCTTTGTAGGAACCGAATGCAATATTACCCTGGAGTGAAGCAACGGAAATGGATAGTAGTCAGATGTGAGACCTAAGAAAATATAGGCAATGGGAACATTAAAGTGACACACATCCATATTCTCAGTTTCTATGAATAATGTTGAATTTGATGATGGGAAAAACCTATTACAAAAACAGTTCACACGGCGTTTTGAGGGAATTAAAATACAGACTTTTAACGTTTGACAAGATGAAGGAAACATAGGCTAAATGCAAAGCCATCTTATAGATACTTAAAGTTATCTCCTTTGAGAAGAAACAGATCGACGCTACACAAAATGTCCAGGGAATCCTTTATGTTATTAATACCTAATTAGTTCAATCTTTACACCGATTACCCAGCAGGGGGTTAGCTCCGTCAGTGCACCTCATGCGGTGCACTGTAGGCATTACTTAAGATCTTTGCAGCGTTCCTTCGGGCCCTTGCTGCAACCCCTTTCATTCCTTTTACTATACCTCCGTTCATATTCTCTTCCATCTCATTTGCCACCCTCTCCTAACAACTGATTCATAGCGCAAATGCGAGGTTGTCCTCCTGTTACACCTTTCATACTTTTTACTGTCAGTTTTACTGTCAGTCTCAGCGCTGAATGACCTCATATACAGGTCCCAGCGCTTGGCCTAAATTCTAAATTCTATTCTATTCTTTACACCGAATAATAGTTCCCATCTTAGTTTTTCTTTGAAGCTTCCTGTTACTCTGAAAACCTATCTTCCTAAGCAATTGAAGTAGACAAAGTAAAAAGCCTGATCACAAGCTGTCCCTACACGCGTTGGGAAAGGTGAATGACAAGAAAAAATGGAAAATCTCATTTTTATTCTTCTTCCTAGATTTCCTTGTTCATTCCCGAATGCTATCTATCCCAAAAGACATATAATATCTTTTATTGATAGTTTCTATCATAACGTTACCAGTGAGTGGGCTAAATGGCAGTTTCGGGACTGAAAGACCCCATCACCTCTTATTTCCTAGTTGCTCCATCGACGACCATTTCATTATTAACAATCAGAATGTTAGCATCATTTTTTTTCGCCATAGAAAGAAGAATGAAGAAGAACCCTTGGAAAAAGTCCGGACGACCTTCGAGTGAGGCCCAAGGGAACGAGGGCAGCCGAAAGCCAACAGCTGTTGGCAGGTCTTGAAGCACCCGACGCGTGAACGTGAGACTGGACAGCCCTGATGAATGGTGATAATGATTTTGTTTCATTTGGTCCCAGGAATCTGTATCGCAAGGTCTAGAGAAATTCTCTATACCTTGCTGTAACGATGGGCATAACGGGAGCTACGAGGATAGTATGAGTGGGTTTGGCTGTAAACATTACGTGTTATATTCACAGAACACAAACGTTACTGAAGAAGAATAGAAATTTTTCTTGTTTCGCTATAAATATTGCAACGTGATTTCGGTCAGTTTTGCATTGTTGATTAACGTGGTAAGTAAATATGTAATATCGGATGCATTCACAATGATTGAATATTAGAGGAATCAGGATTTATTTTTAATCAGGTTCCAAATTAGTACATACTCGTAATTGACAGAAGATGAGATTGTACGTTTCCAGCAAGATTCCTGACTAAATCATGTTAGGATATGTTTTATTTGTATTAATTTGTGCGAAAGCAAAACTAGGCACGCATGTATAGTAGAAATTAATACTTTTGAGTTATTAAGGGTTGAACTGCAGATTTGTTAACTTGCATACTCAGCAATTCCGCTCATAAAAGTATGTCTTAAAAGGCAAATAAAATTTTGGGAGTAACAGTAGTTACTCCACATTAGGAGCGGCTGGAATTTAGTAAATCTGGAGACTGATACTTTGTGTCGGACACTGGTGCTTTGTATAGACCGCGAGGCTTGCTACATAGAATGACATTGCAAAAAAAAAAAAAGATGGTGATCTAATTAAATGCAGTATGCCAAAAGAATGGAAATGTGGCGTAGACAACGTTATGGAAGAATGGTGGCTGATGAATACGGAAGCTACCGTCCAATAAAACACTATCAAATATGTTATGTTCTTTATACTCTTTATTCTGTTTTGGTTGTGATTGGGGAAACTGAATTTGACAAGGGTTGTCCTTTCACAATAGATTTCTCATCATAAGTAAGTGATGTTTTCATAAAGAAGCTAAAATTTCTTCATTAATCCAAGAAATAAACAGATACAATTAATTTTTAAGAGTCAAGTGGGATAACTCAGTTTTTATCTATTAGCTTTTTTAAAGCTCCATCTTCTGGATGTGGACTCACCTTATTTCTGTACTTCTCTTAATAGAGGCTACATAAACTGAGGGCTGAAGCTTTCACGTTTTCGACTCGGATTGAAGTTAACTCATCACATGCATTGACGTAATTCCCATCTCAAAATTGGCTCTGATAAACTTCTTTTCACTCTTACCTTAAAACAAGACATAAAATCCAACAAAAGTTTGTCCACAACTCTTCTCTTAAATGTAAGAGGGAATGACATGTCAAGAAAAATGATTGAATTCTATTTCATTTCGCTTTTTTGCTTTTACTCTTTTGTCCGGCCATAAGGACAAGAAAAATACTTATGACTTTTATTTTATGAGTCTTGACAGTCGCGTGTGTTATAAACGTTGCAAAGTTGGTAATCTCAAAATGAAGCAGGAACGTATTTGCAAGGAAGTTCTCTGGGCCAGAACGCTTGCCAACTACTTCCTTGTTGCCCCGTGGATGGCTCTTTCATTCTCTTAGTGTCTAAAGATTGCACCTCTCTCGTTTGACTAGTGAAACATGAGTGAAGAAAAACAGAGTAGGAAAATGTTACGAAAATCTTCGAAACGAGATCCACAGAGAAGAGCGACAGGGAAAAGCAAAAAGTTACCGAGAGAAGATCAAGCAGCCGACTCGTCTCGCAATAAACGAGCAACTGGCCAATAAGGATGAGCCGTTGTTGTCAGCGAAAGTTATATCACGGCCCGCAAAAGTTATTGAAGGAAATTATGAGCCTTCCGCTGCTTTCTCTCAATTTTCTCTGTGCTTGGGAAATTATGAGCCTTCCGCTGCGCTAAATTTGATAAGTTTTTCTTTTTTTCATTAATGGGTTCAATTTTCTCTGTGCTTGGGTACGTTCTTCTTCTCGTAAAATGGTGACGCCCTTTTCCTTTCATTATAAATTGGATTTCTTTCATTTGTGGCGCTAAATTTGATAGAGTTTGTGTCTTTTTTCATTAATGGGTTGGAGTGAAAAATTTCACGAAGTGAATTCTCTGTTGATGTTACCGCAAGAGTTTGAAACACAGGAATTTCCGTCTGTCTGTCTGTCTGTCTGTCTGTCTCTCTCTCTCTCTCTCTCTCTCTCTCTCTCTCTCTCTCTCTCTCTCTCTCTCTCTCTCTCTCTCTCTCTCTCTCTCTCAGACCGATGGAAATACCATTTACACATTACCTATCTGCTTTTAATATATGATTAATAGAGATGCTGAATACCTGCATAAGTCCCTTGACATTGGCTGGAATGATTTTGGGAATAAAGAAGCTTTTCTGCCATCAAGCCAGAGGGTCAGGACCTGGACCTTAAGTTAACGACCTCCCTTAATTTTTCACCTGTGATGAGTGTGTGATAAACAAATGATATGATTTTAATGTGATTACGATCATAACTATATATATATATATATATATATATATATATATATATATATATATATATATATATATATATATATTATGTTATGTGCATGCATATATAATTCGTTGATATCTGTTATAAGTGTAAAGATATATAATTCAGTCGTAAAGTCAATACAAATTAATAAATAAATGCATGCATTAAAGTAACTACGAAATAAGTCCCTTGACATTGGCTTGGGAATAAAGTCAGAAGCCGGTCAGGACCTGGACCCAGTCTCTTAATTTTTCACCTGTGATGTGTGTGATAAAATAAACAGTACATGTGATTAAGTGTGCAATCAAATATATATATATATATATATGTTATGTGCATGCCTTTACATTCGTTGATATGCTCATATATAAAACAGAAAAACAAGCAAATGTTTTATGCTTGCACAATAGGACGGCATGCAAACAAATGACTGGCTGTGCCATTTACAAATCCAATTAATTTAGGGGTACCACTGAGTGATAGATATAATGTATTTGCATAATAGTTCATTAAATAATGGTTCTGGCGTCGGCCGAAATGGAGTGACATAAAAGTCTATTTGTTTTCATTATTTCTCCGCTATTGATGTCATGTAAGCCAACCACGCGGCGAGTTTGTTCACATTGTGATGGACAAAGTATGTCAGAAAAATGCTCTGAGGTTCTTGAAAAGCTTTATATATATATATATATATATATATATATATATATATATATATATATATATATATATATATATATATATATATATATATATATATATATATATGATTATATATACATATATATATGATTATATATAGTAAAAAAGCCACAATAATGTAATTGATAAACTGTATTTTTCAAGATACAAAAAAATACAAAAAGGATAAAAAACAAGGAAGCTTTCGACCGTTTGGGCAACGGTCCTCTTCAGCCAACTCTGAAGAGGACCGTTGTGCGAACGGTCGAAAGCTCCTTGTTTTTATAATTTTTCTGTATCTTGAAAAATACAGTTTATTGTGGCTTTTTTACTCATTATTTTCGATCACAATATAATGATGCACCACAGATATATAATAGTGTATGTATATATATATATATATGTATATATATATATATATATATATATATATATATATATATATATATATATATATATATATATATATATATATATATATATATACAAACAATACTGCTGAAAAATAAAACAGGAATTACATTCTAAGTAATTGTGAATGAACCACACTCTGCCGAAAACTTCATAACCTTTTCTCTTACCGCATTCAGTCTTACCCATGCATCCTCAGTCTAGGTCAATTGTACCTTTCACCTGTCCTCAGAATATTCCAGAAACTGCAGTCCTTGATTCTTGCCTAGTAATGCATTCCTCTGCATTCTTGTCCAGCCAGCATAACAGACAGGTTCTTAAGCCGCTCTCTGAATGGATGCGTAGAAAAGCAAAACGAGGATGGTCAAGGTAAAAGGCTGAGAGCGAACCTGCTTTCGCTTGAAAGCAATGAGTGAAATGTGAAAAGCTGATAACCAATAAGTTTTGATTTTCATTGAGGGCTGCTTTTCCTCATGTTCGACCGTGAATTATTTATATTATATCTACATTTGTGTAAACTGGTTTAAAGGATTATTTCCTCATTCACCACTGACAAGTTGCGCAAAGAGATGCAACAAGTGGGTGTGTATCTTTCGTCGTTCTTTTATGGTATAACACTTCTCATTACTCATTAATATCAAATTTAAATCTGTTTATGGTGAGTCATTCAGAGGAATTGCGTCGCGCATTTGCTAGAAGGCTCTTGTGACACCGCCTTTAGACGCCCACTGTCCCAAAATTACCTGTCAAAGTGGCTTCTCCCAACTTTTTACAGAGCAGCGTCAGGTTTCATTGTCCAGAAGCGGTACACTTACTAATATCACGACAATATCTAGGAAAAAATGCATTTAGCATGGAGTAAAGCAGTTTTCTTGCGTAATCTTAATTAAATTAATTCTCGAAACTGTTCAAAATATCGCACATGGCCCCTTTTTCTTAACAATGTGAGTGTGAGTGTATCTTATATACTGTAATTTCTAATTTCGTTCCAAGGCTGAATTATTATGTCTGATTCAAACCTACTTGGCCTTGAAAATGACACTTAAACATTACATTCCTTGATCACGAATTGGGAGCGCCAAATCCTTGTAGCTTGTCTAAAATGCTTTTAATTATGATTACGGAACAAGTTCAAATCTCCTACCAGAGAATGAAAGCCAATCCTCTTTGGTACGAAGAATAGACTAGCATCGACGAACAAGGTAAAATTAGAGTTCAGTCTTCATCAGCGCGTTCATTTATTCTGGTCAACTCTATTTAGAAATTGTCTTCAATAGAGGCGAAAACAAGCTACCCAGAGAGAGAGAGAGAGAGAGAGAGAGAGAGAGAGAGAGAGAGAGAGAGAGAGAGGAGACGAAGGGACAGGAGGAGGGAGAGAGACTGCGATATATTTAAACCATTGCGGGAAACAAGCGAGGAGAAAATGGATTCGAAGTTTGAAACCCCCGATATAACTAACAGAAAAAATGTTTTTTGAATGATACAGAAAAATAAAAGAACCTTAAGAGCAACATATAACTAATGAATTCGGCTAAAACAAAACTCATAAGACCTTTAAATCTCAACAAATGAAGAGTAGCAAATTATTCATGTAACAATTTCCTGGTAAATAATCTAACAAGGCCATTCAGACTGATGATATCAAAGATATAGTGGATTGAAGCATTACGCAGGCGCAAAATTCAACCACAGAAGTGAATGATTTCTAACAAACAAAGCAAATGCAGGAGTAATCCTTTTGCCCGAGTAAGACGCTGCGATCGGTTCAGATCAAGCTGGCCTTATGCCAGCTCGGGCTCTTGCTCCTGTAGAAGCCCGTAGTAGAAGGAAAGCGAGAAAAGTCGTGGAGCAAAACAAGTGAGAGGTCATAATTTTCTTCAATAACTTTAGCGAGCCGTTGTATCACTCGCCTCGACATGAACAGCTCCCCCTCGCGCCCCCCCCCTTTTTTTATTAGCCATTTTCTGTTTTATTGTGTAAGACTGTTCGGATGATGCCTTATATCGCTCGGCAACTTTTGGTCGTTGGTCTCATTTTCAAGGAACTCATGAACATTTCCGTGATGATATTTTTCCATTATCGTTTCTATATTAGAAGAAGAGTCAACATGGAAACAAGAGGAAATGTGTTTGGGGTCCATATCAGTTATTTGGGCAGAGTCCAGAGGTCCAACTCAGGTCTCTCACCCCCTTCAGTACCTATTTCAGTGCAATCTAGATTTGAAATAATACTCATAACATACACGGTTATAATGCAGACTATTCAAGTATTTTCAAACTATGATTGTTTTAGAGGAATTAAAACATTCTGCGGATTACACTTGCAAAAGATTATATCCTCAGACGTCAAAAAGCCTCACGACAGCAACTAGAAATGGGGCGAGTAGTTACATAACGTGCTGTATTTTTTTTTTTTTTTTGAATATCAAGCTATCGTTCACTTTCATTTGCGTCAGCGCATCCCGGGAAATATATATCATAATTTGCACAACGCATTAGCATCTAGATTCTTACTAAGCATCATTGTTATAATGTTGAGCACAGGCTTTAAACCCATGAGCCAACAGCTACCAGTAAGCATTCAACTATGACACGATTAAAATCATACAAGTGTCATGCATTCAATTCTGACGTCTCACAAGATTTTCAGCATCGATCAACACAGGTGTGTCAACTTCTGAATCCATGCGAAAAGTCAACTGTAATTTTAATTTCTGGCCTGTGTTCCAATGGACATGGCACGCTAAACTAAACTTTACTCATTTCATATTTCACAGAACAGGGATTTCTCGCAAAGGCGACAAAATTACGAATTCTAATTGAACTGCGAACTATTCTTCTCTTAAGCAACAGCCTCCAACAGTTTGACTGAGTGAACTGTCCCTTTGTGCATCTACCTCTAGTTTCCCATGTGAATAAGATCAGTTTTTCCTAGGTCAGGTCAGTGGACAAGTAAATATACTGTAATTATAATTTACTTGAGATCATCCTATTTATATACTTTTTTAACATAAGTCATTACTCGCTTTTAAGTTTGGTTTAGTGATTTACATGTTTTCGGAACGAGAATCAGACATGCTATTTTTTCTTTAACCATTTCTCTCCTTATGTGACCTACAACAGCTGATAAACCAGCAAGTATGCAATTTACTGCATATGTCAACAGTGGTGCACTCTTCTGAGAGAATGAACCCTTACCATTCTTTGATGGGACCTCTTCCCTATAGGACGAATGTAGTACCGCTGGACCGGACCACCAGGTCCAAAGAGAGAGAGAGAGAGAGAGAGAGAGAGAGAGAGAGACCACATCATTAACTCATTAGAGAAACACAAATTAAGGAAGTGCATATTAGGATGTTTTGAATTTTACTAATAACAGCTAAAGGATATAGGCTTTAGCAGTTGAATATCCGGTAGTTGGTTATAATGTTCTTAATAAAGATGGAAAGAGAAACCCACAAGATTCCTGTGTATAACTTGTTTACTTGTAAATATTTACATGTTACTTTTAAACTCGAGTACTTTCAGGTCCTAACTGTGACCCTTTCCCAAGAGATGAGGTAGTCAGGCTGGTTCAAGGCCCAGCAGTCTTCTGGAACTCCTTCTCCCTGTGCTGTCATTTATATGATGGCTGTCCTGGTTTCCATTCTCTTGACAGCACAGGGAGAAGAAGTTCCAGAAGATTGCTGGGCCTTGAACCAGCCTGACTACCTCATCTCTTGAAAAAGGGTCACAGTTAGGACCTGAAAGTACTCGAGTTTAAAAGTAACATGTAAATATTTACAAGTAAACAAGTTATACACAGGAATCTTGTTGGTTTCTCTTTCCATCTTCAGAGGAAAACTGAAAGAAGTTTTTGTTTGGTTCATTGTTCCTAATGATATATGAGTCATCCTTAAATGATCTTTCGCATCTCGGTCAATGAAAACTTGGAAACGTAATCGTAAATCAATTTACCTGTTAAACAACCTGAGCAAAGGCATTTATAGAATTTCTAATGACATCAACGTTCTCATAATGAAATGAGGATCAGTTAGCGCAAACAGAACATCTAAAAATTCGACCACGAGTGACCGATTTCCAACGACAGAGGCGAAATGATTCGTCAGCACATTATAAGACGAAAAATATCTCGCTTACAGAAAAAAAGTCCGAGAAAAGCAAGTCGAGTCATAACTTTGTTGAACGACTTTTGTGGGCTGTGATACGACTTGCAACGACAAGAATAACTCGTTCCTATCAGCGAGTTTCTCGTATAGTGGGAGGACGAGTTGGTCGCTTCAACTTCTCTTGGCCACTTTTTGGTTTTAGTTGCCACTTTTTCACTTTGGTGTGATCTTCGATGATCGTTTGAGTATTTAACTTCAACTCCCTTTGAAATCTTCACTGCTGTTTCCGTTGTGAAACGGAGAGACTGCTGTCTATGACACTTGCTAATGAAGCGTGGTCATCGATGCAAATCATCAATGAAATAATGAGCGATATGTTTGCGTTTGAAAATTATTGCACCACTCGATTGTACCAACATGATTGGGAACACTTAGTTTGCCGGAAAATATTTTCATTAAAGTATTTTATGTATACATGAAACTACACATACAAAAGAAGTGATTTACGCTTTCTTCAAACTAATCTTCTTCCTCTCACACTCAAGGGAAAGGATTTTGAGCAAACTTCTGAACTATTTTATGTCTTCTTTTATGACTCAGGTGGAAAAGGAGTTATCAGTGTAGTATCAAACTTCATACACCAGAGTTGATCAGTGTAGTATCAAACTTCATACACCAATCTCGGGAAATCTTGAAATGGGCAGGCAGGATTGTTGACGTCTGTGGTGGCGTATTGAATGAACGTCAGCAGTTCGACTTTAAGGAGTGGAGCAGCGCACCAACGAAAATGGTTGTTTGTTAAGGTCAAGTGGATTCCTTGGTATTTAGGGCAGCAGGACGTCGTTGATACAGCCTGTTTGTATCGATCTGACCTGGCTCATTTTAATTCTTTTTTGTTATAGAGAGATTTTCTATTTTGAAGTAACTGTATTTTGTTTATTACCCATCAAATGGAATGTTCATTAGAAGGCAAATGTCCCCTCGTTCTTAAACATGGAAAATCTATAATTCCCTTTCCTGCCATTTGTGGATAAAGGACTTCTAAATTACTTAGCACTGCTAAAGCACTGTGAAGCCTGATTCAGTTACGGGTTAATTCTGCGGAGATCAAAATGGACTGGACCCACTCGTTTGACTATCCCATGTAGCTTTGTCTACTTCCTTATTGCATCAGCAGGTGAATCAGGAACTACACTTAAATTGTCATTGTTTCACCAAGTATCATCTGATTGTGCCTTTTTAGAGGCTTCAGCGATAAAATCTCTTTTCATATTGAACATTTTCAGATTATTATTAATTAAATTGGTAAGGTGGAGGTTTATTGCAACTTCCACAGCAAAGACTAACTTGGATTTCTTTCAGTTCATCCACATAATGAACCAGTCTATAGCTCATTTGTTAGATCACCAATCCATTTTGTTTTTGACACTATAGCCTTCTGTTTCCTAATTTAAATGCTTTTCCCTCAATTGTTAGAGTTGTAAAGTCAACGCCATTGTTTGGTTTAGTTTGATTGTTATTTTTCTTGCTATGTTGAACGTGGTTCTTTAACAGCGTAGGAGTCAAATGCTAGCTGTTTTCTGCTTCTATCAATCAAATGTAACACGATTTATATTGATATGCATGGGAAGGAAAATATATTGAAATCAGTTTGAAAGAACATATTGTTATAATCACTGTGTTTTAATAGATATGTACAAATAAAAACATCTAACACTATACATAATTAATTTACCATCGAGGAGGAGGTCATCATCCACGTTTTCATGACCAGTGTAGTAATGGTCATAGTCTCATGGTAAATCTTCATTCTGAAACTGTGCCTTTCAAAAACGTGTTGTCTACCTCTTTTGGGCGGCTTTTAACCATTACCCACCATAGAAATAATTGTTCTATTAATAATTATTAGCAGCAGGTACGGGGATTTTAGCTGGACAAATCCACTTTCATTTATTTTCAGCTAATTAACTGTTTCTCTGATGTAAACAAAGGACAGACCATATATCATCACAAACTTTCTAAAGTGAGCTAGGCCTAAGGTACAGTCATTCTATTTCATCAAAGAACAAAAGTCATCCTAGGCTGTTACCGGCAGATTTACCCATCAAATGGGTGACAAATGTTGTTCTTAAATATAAAGCAATTCTGATGGATAATTTATTATCACTGCTAAAGCGTGTTCACAGATCAAAAGCTGTCTTCTGCAACGTCTCTTATTGGATACTGAGAGAGAGAGAGAGAGAGAGTTAGCAAGAACCATGAGAGAGACTTAGAGAGAGAGAGAGAGAAGTTCTTTAACAGCGCAAAAGATGTTTTTTCTGAGCTTCCTCAGAGAGAGAGTTATGTAATCTTCATTCTGAAACTGTGCCTTCTTACCTCATTGTTCTATTAATAATTATTTGGAGGTAAGGAGATTTAGTGAGACAAATCCACTTTCATTTTATTTTCAGCTAATTAACTGTTTCTCTGAAGGGGGCAGGACGACTTAAAGTGAGCTAGGCCCTAAGGTACAGTCATTCTATTTCATCAAAGAACAACTCAACGCCAGAACTACTCACCACCGGCCAACTCAACACCAGGACAACTCAACGCCAGGACAAATAAAATGACCTTATTAATGGCCATTAGACAACTCAGCATAAATGGTCATTTTAAAACTTTTAAAACAAAAGTAATTTTTTAAGGATCAATTTTTAACACATACTTAAATTTTAATTTACAAATTTATTAAAAACTGTATGCAATTCCTCTCAAATATTCATTGGGAGATCGTTGTGAAAAAGAAGTAACAAGCTGCAAAATACTATCATCTACCTTCACATACTTCTTCAATTAACCGCTCACCGCAAGCCAAGTCAGCACTTAGAAGTTTCGGAACAACGGTTTGCTTCTCAAGTTGTCAAAGGCTTTTCAATATTATTTGAGGTTTATTTCCGTTTTGCTGCTAAATATTTTCCAGTAACAAATAATTTTATTTACTGACTTAAATTATATCAAGTGAATAAATTATATGTCAGCCAACAACAACAAAAAAAAAAGCTATAAATCATTTACTTTTTGTAATGGCCGAGGAGAAAACTGTAGTCAGCCAACAAATAAAATAATATATACATCAGAAAAATAAATGAAACACTTAATACAAATCTTTAAGAATAATTTTGTTACAAACGAAGATCCAGCTATGTGATTTTATACAAAGAACTATATTAATTTACTCATAAAATTGTATAAACAATAAGAAGGAGAAATAAACCTCTTATTACAAACTTTTGCGATTAATATTTACAAAATGATAATCCTGTACATCTTCTATATAAACACAGTGCATTAATTCATTGGTAAAAATCAGAAAATATTTAATATCTATAATTAGAATAACATACACAATACATCACTTCATAGTCCTTTCAACTTTTTGTCTGATTTTGTAGCAGAAGTGATGGCCTGTTGAGATTTCGCATCCTAAAAAACGTCCTACAACGAACAAAATATGAAATTATATCATTGGGAAGCGAAACCAGCTTGCAAAGTTGGAAGATAATCCCATAGCCCCTTTGCCTGGTTTTAAGGACTTGTCCCCGTGGTGACATTTGAAAAGTTTTTCCCTCACTTTCAATTTCCCTAAAAATCGTCGGTAGGTTTCATTAATTTTCCTTTTCCTCTGCTTATACCGTCAATCCGAGAATTATCACCAGCTGGCACTTTTGATGCCAGGAAGTTGTGCTGTGGAAGCTTATGGGTAATGAAGCCACCAAAATAAAGTAAACCTTCTTCCTCTGCAACTTTTTCCATTTTACTAATTTCCACTGCCAGACCATTTTCAATATTTTCTTTTGATGATTCTTATTCATCATCTGGCAAAACAAAAGAGCATTGCAGAGAGGGTTAGTTCCTGCTGCAGAGAGTTGCCATATTTTTCTGGAAATATAGCTTCATTATCAGGGATACGTGAAAATGAACTCGATGACATATTATCCCCAGTGCCATTTTCTTCTACATTGTGTTTTGACCCCATCAATGAACTGTCTTTTCCTAATAGACCAGATCTTACACGATATTTGACGGCAGCTGTCGATGGGTGCTGATAACATCCTCCCATTTGCCGTAAACATGCAAAAAAAAAAAAAAATGCTCTAGTCCATCTTGATTTAATCTGTGAGTCAATATGTATGAGATATTATATTTTGACTTCACCATTTCAAACAACTTAGGCAAAGACTTGCAGGATATTATCAATCCCCTTTGAAAAGGATAAAGTCCTTTGCTCCCAGACACTTTCATTGATGCAAATACCTCAATGGCCTCATCTATTACTTTATTTTGAGATATTAAATCAAGTCCATAAGCATTTCTGGAGGATTTTCTGTCAAACAGTTTGCCAACTAGAGAAATGAATTTGCTTGTACCCTCAGGAAATTGAAACTAATATTTTTAAATCTACGATGATAGCTGTGTAAAATTGGAAAATGATGCGGAAGTATTTCTTGCTGATCTCTACATTGCACGTGTTTGTGAACGAATGGTCCGCATGTTTACTCTTGCTACTTAAGGTCATACCCATGGTCCAGATTTAGAAGCGGCCAAAGACAGGAGGAGCTGACGTCAGACATAAGCTGCGCGGAAAAGGTCTTATTTTGGGTCGCGGATGGGTAGACCTCTAGACCTTGGTGTGCACATTTCTTAAAACGGCTTGTAGGCGGCCCCCGCACCCCCAACCTCGAGAGCCGACCTCCGACACGCGGTCGTTAGAAGCACAGACCAATGACCAGCTGTAGAGACGACGTTTCTTATGTATTTTCACCAGACACAATCGCCTACGCATAAAAACGCAACTATGTGCAAATGTAAAAACATTTCAGCTGCCAAGCAGTATGTATCATATTTTCTTCCTTGGCCTGTGCAAGGAAGTGTTCATTCTTTTTCATGTGTGAGAAAACTCACCCAGATTGTTACTTCTTTTTCACAACAATCTCCCACTGAATATCTAAGAGGAACTGCATTCAATTTTCAATAAATTTTGGTTATTAAAATTTAGGTATATATTAAAAATTGATCCTTAATAAATTACTTTTATTCGGTTTTAAAAAAGTTATGCTTTAAAATGACCATCAATAAGTTAATTTTATTTGTCATACCGCTGAGTTGTCCTGGTGTTGAGTTGGCTGGTGGTGATAGTCCTGAAGCTGAGTCGGCGGCGTTGAGTTGTCCCTTCCCGATCAGGGGTATTTAAGCTTCGCTTCCGGAATGACAACCGCCCCCTCAAAAAAAAAAAAAAAAAAAAAAAAAAATAAATAAATAAATAAATAAAACAAAAATAGACCTTGTATCGGGATAAACAACGTTGATGATGGTTAATCATCATTATTGATATAAAAATAATATGCATCCATTCATAAGGAACGAACTAAGAAGTCAATAGATTGTTTTGCGAGAGTCCACAGAATTAAATTTCATTTGTGGTACGTAAACTGTGGACAAAGTATTCGCGACTCTCATGATTAATCGTTGGAATAAAAGGCAATAACTGAGCTCCAGCGACGCCAAAGCCTTTGTGAGAATTGAGGATTTTCTGATGATGCAAACAAGATGAAAGACCTAGAATTTGGCCACACGAATGAAAGCCATTTCTCACAAACAAAGCAGATCTGTGCGTCCTTGTGTCATCATTTTATGAGATGAGCAATAACATTCCCGAGAGAGAAACAAGGCTAAGAAAATAGGGGAAGTATCATATTTTACTTTAGCAACATTTGTGTGCCGTGCTATGAGGTGTGCTTACAAGAAAGCGCCACGATTGTCGGCCATCCTCTGATTCGTTGTCAGAACGTGTCTGCTGCTTTACCCATTCTTGGTAACTTTTGGTCCAATTTTCGAAGATCATCTGATTATCGTAAGGGGGAGCCTCGATGGCTCGGGTTGGTAGAAGCAGCAACCTCAGACTTGTAGAAGTCTGTGGCGAGGGTTCAATCCCGCAGCCGACCAGTCAGAGAAGGCGGACACTTTGCTATCCGTGTAGACATTGGGATTACGTATGTAATCAACGGATAGTTTTTGCTGAAATGCAAATGGGTGTTACAGACTAAATACGGGTTCATAAACAAAGCCACTCCAACATCTTCTAAAAACATAACAGACACTTTCACACTTCTCGAACTGTCGACTTACTTCCGCCCAGTTCTCCTTGCTGCTGGGAGAAATGGGAGCTGGGGATTTGTCATAATAAAAGATACAGGTACACATTCGCTACCGGG
This sequence comes from Macrobrachium rosenbergii, assembly GCF_040412425.1. Taxonomy (NCBI): domain Eukaryota; kingdom Metazoa; phylum Arthropoda; class Malacostraca; order Decapoda; family Palaemonidae; genus Macrobrachium; species Macrobrachium rosenbergii. The sequence goes on from NC_089750.1 coordinate 53,378,558, forward strand.
GTCTTTCTCGATGTCAGGCAGGGCAGCCGATCAAGGCTACGGCCTACCCCACCGCCAAATCAAAGTCCTTCAAAGAAGGCATCTGCATTCACCCCATATAAAAATGGTAAAAAAGCACGTAAAAACGAAGAAGATCTGATTATCGTAAGGCTATCTTTATGCGGAGAAACGGGAAGGCCATAAGGCATTTGACATCAGATAATGTGGAAATCACCAGAGTGGTAACAAGAGACACTCTTCTGGACCGGATGGAGAATCTCAGCTTTATAGGGAAAGGAAGGTTGGTGAGAGACCTTATGAACAAAAAGTTTTCAATCGCTTTTGACATCAGAAGAAAGGATCAAGGTTAAATGGGACGGGGTTCTCGTCTTTTTTGCCCAATCCCTCTCTTCTTTTACTGAGGGGAAGGAATGAGGGACAATCTTTCAATTCATATCTCCTTTTACGTCTTATGGGAAGATTAGATCTTCTGAGTAACGTTATAGTTCCCTCACCAATCTCGAAATGGATATGACGTCATTAGGTGAGACGAGCTAACTTCAAACGAGGTCAAGAGCGTAAAAGATTCAGAGCAAACTTTATGACTTTCGGTCTTTCTCTTTATGAAGGAAATGACTGCAGTATTAAAATTCAGTGTCTAATTAGACAGAAATTTTAATTAAACCCAAGCTTCCGTCACTTTCTGTTCAGAAATCATCTGCATTCACTTTTGCCTACTTTTTCTGATATATATTTTTTTTATTTTCCTGGTAACAGAAGAGCATCGAGACAACTGTTTATCCAGAGGATTAATTCATCTTAAATCAGACTCAACGTCCATTTTTCGTAGGTGTCGGACCATTATCTCTTTTCGATATGATACAGTCCCAGCCTTTATAACATATTGTACAAACTGGCAATCTGGCTAGAAAAGATAGACGTCTGTTCAGAGAGAGAGAGAGAGAGAGAGAGAGAGAGAGAGAGAGAGAGAGAGAGAGAGAGAGAGAGAGAGAGAGAGAATGGCTATATGATATATCACATTATGCAAAGCAACTTAGTGGAAGTTAATTCGAAGTTCAGAACTCTTACTATGTCACCAAAAAAAGGGAACGAAGGCTAAAAAAAAATTGATGACGGTGATTATAATGACATTTGCGACCTCATTCAAAGATGCTTAGCATATGAGCCAGGAAAACCGCCAGAACCTTTCTCATCAATAACCTGGAAAACATGAAATCAAAGGCAAGATTTGATCTTGGGCAGCAATATTTTTTTTTTAAGCAGGACGAGACCTTGAATCTATCAGTGGGCGCAAGAGATTTCTTAATAATAAGGTCAAAAGTAATTAATTTACGAGACGAAGAAGAACGTTCCCTGGTGAGAAAAGGCTTGGTTAAAAAGTAAAAATAAAAAAATTTTTGCTATGCCCTCTGTGAGCTGTGTTGTGGCTTATCCAAAAAGGACGGTTCGTATTTATTTGTCAGTTTCTAGTCTATTGTACGTATGAGTCGGTTGCTTGTGAAATGATGGTGGTGACTATAAGCAAGCTTTTCTGAAAGAATAGACTTACTGAGCTTTGTTATAATTATGGAAAGGGTGGAAGGGCAGATAAGCCTCCGAATGACACAGGGGACAAACAAAAACAAGTAAAAAATGCGTCGAAGTTTCTTCGGAGCAATCGAGCTTTCTGTACATCGTATAATGCTACATGAAAATTTCGGCCGCGGCCCATGAATTTCAGTCACGGTCCGGTGGTGGTCTGCGTTGTTGGTACTTATATCGGTGCCATAAGTACGATTAAGACTAACTTTAACCTTAAATAAAATAAAAACAATAGAGGCTAGAGGGTTGCAATTTGGTATGTTTAATCATTGGAGGGTGGAGGATCAACTTATCAATTTGCAGCCTTCTAGCCTTAGTAGTTTTCAAGACCTGAGGGCGGACAGAAAAAGTGCGGACGGACAGACAAAGCTATCTCAACAGTTTTCCTTTACAGATAACTAAAAATGGGAGAGAAGATAATCCCTTTTCTGTGCTATTTCTTTCCTCTTAAATTTATCCCCTTTTTGGACTTGAAAGAACCTTATCATCCACATTAGGGATTACACACCAACTTCGAAATGTGATGTGAGGGAATAATTTTTGGCTGAAAGATTTAGGTACGACTTTGAATGAAAAAGAATACTGTGCCTTTCATGTTTTCTTTGTCTCTTTCTTTATGAAAGCAAGGTCTGAAATACGGCAGCTTTATTTAAAGTATGGAATTCTCAATATAACCACTTTTGGGTAAGCCTTATTAGATATGAATAATCTATTTTCTGGAGAGCTTATTATTTGGATAAGGAATTTTTAAATTGATTGACGCCATTGAAGCACCATGCAAGGATTTATTTTCAAAGAGTTCAGCTCTAATTGTTATGACAGAAATGAAATTGGCTGGTATAATTTCAGCGTTTTTAGTTTAATAAATTTCTATATTTCTCTATGCTTTCGCTGGGATATTGCAGGGTATAATGTAATAAGGATGTAATGAATTTCTTATATCGAGAATCGTACTAAGAAGCCGTTACCATTAACGCTAAGTTATGACACGCAGATGATACGTATCTCTGGGTAAATACTGGCAAGTGAAATATCCGACCGTCCTATGCTCTGTGTCAAATATCGGAAGCCATCTAAACTACTCATGAACCCAACTTCATTAATTTTCCTCGTTTCACGTTACATGTGAATTGTTAGGTTAGGTTAGGTTAGGCTAGGTTACGTTAGATATTAAATTCCCTGGCTCCCGATTCCTGGATTTCTGAGACGACAGGTACCTAGATAAAGGATCAATTCCCAGATATTAAAGAAATATCAAATCACAACTGATTAAAGTTTATTCTATCACGAACGTGTTCATATAATACTTTCTCCAGCATCACCTGTTAATAGTAGGTACGTTTCCAAGTAGATGTAATACTTCCCCTTTAAGAGAGAGAGAGAGAGAGAGAGAGAGAGAGAGAGAGAGAGAGAGAGAGAGAGAGAGAGAGAGAGAGAAGTCATATGAAAAATTCATTGTGAAAAACAGGTTAGTGGATCCGGCGTTTTGAGCTCCTTCCATTCATACGACAGAAAAGAACCACCAGGGTTAATTAAGATTGACGACGATAATTATAGTGATATTTTTAACCTCCTGAATAGGGTCCTTGCATACCAGCCAATGGAATCTCATGACAGATTCATTCTAAGTTGTTTTGCAGCTAAACTGTACCACCAAAACAATAGAACTTTTGTCTCATAAGTTATTGTAAGAATTTATTCCGGTGTTGTTGTCACGAAAATAAAGGAATTTGAAAGTAAAATACCTGCAGTTAATGCAGGAACACTTTTGCAATCATTTTATGAAATGAAGGAGAACGTACCGGGAGAGAAAGCAAGAGGGGAAAAATATAATTCATATATTTCTGCGGCCGCGGCTCACGACTCACTACAACAACGAGAACCGCTCATATTTATGGGCCATTTCCTTCTTAATCGTCCAGTTCCTCCTTTATTGTGATGACGAGTCGGTTATTTACACTTTTCTGGGCAGCTCTTAGTCTTCGCTTCCTCTCTTTGGTCTCATTTTCGAAGATCGTCTGAACGTTCCCCGACGTTCCTTCCTCGCTCTCGTTTCTGGAAAGAAGGTACCTCGTATGACGGTCACGGGTGTTTTGACGGACGATAATGGAGTGTCCATCGACGGGGAAACAAGGAAATCATGGGCAATGATGTCTTCTGGGCACGAAAGTGATTTTCAGCCCATTCACTTTTATGGTCGAGATGCGGGCTTCCAGCTTTGCTGGAAAGAGGAGATATATGAGAGATATTACTTGTAAGGGGGTAAGTAGTGCTAGGTATTGGACTGCGAGAAGATTCAATTCTGTTTCGGAACTAAACTCGCTCCATTTTTTTTTTTTTTTTAGTGGAAAGGTCTGTGAGCAAACCTCTGCTTCTTGCCTTTGTTTATTACAAAGTGGAAATGAGTTTATGGGGGGGGTGGGGGGGGAGGGAGGCGGGGTAAGATTCCACAAATCAATCTCAGATGGGGATTTGCATCAGTCGGTTCAGTGGGAGAACTTCAACCGTGGTTGATAACAGAATGTATTGTGCATTTTAATTTGCCTCGAATTGTTTTTTCGTAAATGGAGCACAAGATGAAAAGTGATATCATCAACGCTAACGTAAACATTTTATTTCGTGAGATTTCATTGTTTATCTTTTCATCATCGTAAGACGGAATAAAAAAAAAAAAATAAAACATATTTTATCACAATGACTAAAATGAACCAAGGAAACAAAATAAAACAAATGCAACAGAACTGGATATGACAAAAGGAAACTTGAAATTGAAAAGTATACAACTGGTAACTGGTAATTCAGTTTTTCAAAGTTATTAATGGGTCAGCTGTCATTTATAGTGTTTTTAGATGAGTTTTGTTGCCGAAATCAAAATATATTTTTCAGAAAAGAAATTAAACGTATGTGTCTGTTTGTAAGGGGGAATGCTAGAATTATAAAAAAATATAAATAGTACTTCCGATTTCATTTGATATTAGTGTATTTATAAAGCCCATTTAGTTTCAATTATGACTAAACCTCAAAATAGGTATACATATATATATATACATATATATATTATATATCCATGTATATATCTATATATATAAATATGTATATGTATACGTATATATACATATATATATATATACTGTACATATATTACATGTATAGATATATATACATGGATATGTATATATACATATACATAATTATATATATATATATATATATATATATATATATATATATATATATATATATATATATATATATACTGTATATACGTATATATACATATAGATATATATACATACATATTATATATATATGTAGAGAGAGAGAGAGAGAGAATGACAATGTCATCAAGTCTTTAAGAAAATCAAGTCCAGGGAGACGAATCCTGTGTTGTAACTCCTCCCACGACGGCAACAGCATAGCCTCTGCAAGACCTAATCAAGATAAAGGTTACAATGACGCTTGTGTCTTCCTTTAGCAGTCTTTGCATCTCGGTCAATAGAATGAATACATGTATCATAGAGAACAAATCATATTCACTGACCAGGTTCTCGTTCATTACGAGGAAGGAGAAAACAGCTTTATCACACTCAACCAATTTTGAAGATCATCATAAAATTTTCCTGGTTTAATTTTCTTTTATTTCTTTTTGGGGGGCGGGGGGTGCGTTTGACAGTTGGTTAGGAGGAGGTCGTTGATGGTGAAATCAATAGGCAATGTCTTCTGGTCTCTAGAAATTCTTCCCAGGATACTTAGCAGTACTATCATTATGGGAACTATGCTTGAAATAGATGTGTGAGATTTGCAGATAAAGGAGTCACAAGGAGTGAGTGAACATAACGTTGGAAAAAGTGTAATCTTATTTTTTTAGTTTCTATTTTCCTCTTATATTCAAGGGAAGAGCTCGTGATCACACGATCATATTAATTTTATATCTTCTTTTATGTCTTGAGTGGAAAGGCGTTTATCAGAGTAACATTAATGTTCATCTCCAAACAAATGAGATAACTGAATCTTTTTCACGGTTGATTTCTATTTCCTTATAAACAGAATGGAGGGAACAAGATCTGGGTCAAAATATGCAAGTTAACATTTTTCTGTTCGATTTTTTTTGCAAAACGCATCCTGTTTCAAATTTTCTTCATCCTTCCTTCCGCAAGGGGAGAATGTTTTAATTTGATACCACCTGTAATGCATTTTTAATTGATTTTTCATTGTATTATTTACTCTTGCAATCAAAGGGACGTCACGCAATGATGAAAAAATCTATCTTTTTGTCCGTCCATTTCTGAGTATTATGCCACAAGGTGTCCAAAAATTTATTAAAAGAATCTGGGTTAAAAATGAGCACCTATTGTTTATAACTGATCGAATAAACACATTACGGTAAAAGTTCAGTTTAGTCTCCGATTTGTATAAAGTTTGATAACCTTCCTTAATACCCGTCTTTCACTAGGTTTACCATTAACCATTAGCGCATTAATTGTCCTAATGTTGTATCAAGTCTCTGTATTGACATTCATGCTTCAGCTTAACTTAATGTACCCGGATCAATTTACTTTGTTGATTAAGAATTCAGTGTTCATTTCCTGTAACCACTGTATTTTGCAAAAAAAGAAAAAAAAATCCACATTACATATATCATCAATTTGCCATTGGAGAACGAGTCAGTCTTCTTGAACTGCGGTTCCGATGTCAAAATCAATACAGAGTAATTATAGTTTTATTTGTCATCAGCGCGCTTATATTACGCGCTCAGCATCATTTATGGCCAGTCATTAAACGCAGACTCGTATTTAGAATGATATATTACCTCTGAGAGAGAGAGAGAGAGAGAGAGAGAGAGAGAGAGAGAGAGAGTATAATTATGCTATTACGTAAAACAGATTTAGGGAGGGTGAATCCTTTAAGTTAAACTCCACCCAGAGACAATATAAACGGATACCGTAAGGGAAAAACAACATTGATGATGAATTATTTGTTCCTTTGTTATTATTTTAATTGTTAGACGTTGAATATTGTTCTTAAGAAATGATAAAAAAATTCAGAACCCGTATAGACAAAAATATGAATAAACCTTAAACTAAAAGCAATAAATAAAGCTAAGCATAAAACTCTGAAAACAATAAAAAGTCAACGCCAAAAAGTAGTAAGAAAAACAGTTCTAATAATTAATAGTAAATGACAATAAATAAAACTTAATGAAAGATTAATAACAGATAAGAATAGATGGAATATACATAAATAAACCAGTCAATAAACAGACAGGAAATTAGATAAATCAATAAATAGGCGAGTAAATAAAGAATACAAAAATAAGAATAACAAAAAATACTAAAGAGTGGAAGGCCAAGGTGCAGATGGTAGAGCCTAGTTCAAGGTTTGGAAACATTGTTTAAATGGATCTAATGTTATTGTTGGTAGATTACGCCTGTTATATGCTGGCACGGGCTGTCTGTCCAATAATTCCATAACTACATCCGACGTACAGCAGCTAAATAAAGTATCTGAAATGACCAGTGCCCTTAGACAAAAGCTCAGATACTTGAATTATTTCAAGAAAAGTTGAGAGCATTTTGTTGGACACCTTACTTTGTAAGCTTCCTTTTTTTCTCAACTAATAAAGGCCACTGACAGGTTAATTTTAGACCATTTTCAGAATAAATAATAAAATCAAAGACAAGAACTAAAATTCTGATTATATCGTTCTCGTAAAACTAAAGGAATTTCTTGATTTTTATCAAGAAATTCCTTTAGTTTTACGAGAACGATATAATCAGAATTTTAGTTCTTGTCTTTGATTTTATTATTTACTCTGAAAATGGTCTAAAATTAACTGAATTTATTAGTTGAGAAAAGAAGGAAGCGTACAAAGTAAGGTGTCCAACAAAATGCTCTCAACTTTTCTTGAAATAATTCAAGTATCTGAGCTTTTGTCTAAGGGCACTGGTCATTTCAGATACTTTATTTAGCTGCTGTACGTCGGATATAGTTATGGAATTATTGGACAGCCAGCCCGTGCCAGCATATAACAGGCGTAATCTACCAACAATAACATTAGATCCATTTAAACAATGTTTCCAAACCTTGACCTAGGCTCTAGCATCTGCACCTTGGCCTTCCACTCTTTAGTATTTTATGTTATTCTTATTTTTGTATTCTTTATTTACTCGCCTATTTATTGATTTATCTAATTTCCTGTCTGTTTATGGAAAACTTACGTACACGTTAGCTGTATGAATGAAAAAGGCTTTTGTCTCAGGGTTAAATTATGAATTTATCCCGGGAGGGAGAAAAGGAAGTGAAAAATATCCTCCATAAATTTTGCAGGCCATAGTGTCACTCGTGCTATGAAGGATTGCTCGTTTTTTATTGGTCAGTTTCTGGTCTAATACGAGAAGGCGTAAGTTGCTTTATCCCATCCCGACAACCGTCGGTCTTTCGCTGTTTCTCCCTCCCTTTGGCCTCATTTTCGAAAATGGTCTGAACTTTTTCCCAGCGGTCTTCTCCCCGTTTGGTTTCTGTGGCAAAAGGAGAAGGATCGTGGTCATTTGACAGCCATGAACGAGGTGGTCATCGGCGGGGTAACGAGGAAATAAGAGGCAGTATTTTCTTGGTTGGACGGGGGCTTTAAGCTTTACAGGAGAGAAAATATCTACAGAAAAATGTTAAATAAACAGACATAGGGAGTGAACAAAATGGGAGAGGGTAAACAGTTTAAAGGGATTTAGACTTGTTCATGATAACTCTTCTTTTAAACATGAGGGAATGGCTTAAAAAAATCGGTTGGGCAGCTTGTTCATGATAACTCTTCTTTTAAACATGGGGGAATGGCTTGAAAAAAATCGGCTGGGTAGCTTATCAGTGTCTTATTGTTTACATATCGCTTTCGAAATTGGGAACCTTATTTAGGGAAAAGAAAGAAGCTGAACCATAATTGGTCTTGTGAAAAGATTCATACTGTCTTTTGCGTTTTCTTGATGTTCATGAAGGAATTGGCTGAAATATGGTAAGTTATACTTTTCTATTTTCCCTGCGATCAAATTTTCTTTCCCCCGTAAATGGAAACTACTCAGATTCTATTTACTTTCCTGTGCAGGTGATGAATTTCTCAATTCCCTAACAGCAGATAAGAATCACGAGAAGAAATTTTGCAAAGGATTCAATGAGTCTAAATTGATCTTGACTACTTAAAATTACGACTAGTAATTATTTCACTGTTTTTTAAATATACAAAGTAATTAATTAGTCATATACCACAAACCAATGTCCATGTCTGAAATAAGTCGATGAGCTGAAGATACCCGTCTTCTATACGTTAGTGGAAATGTTTGTCATAAAAAATATCTGACTAGCTCAAAAATTCTTATAAACAATTTTATTGAGGCTTATCATTTCATGATAAGGCTGAATTATCTTTCTAAGTTCGGTCCAACAGCGGCTGCGACACTTTATTCTAGCCTACCTACTATTCCCGCCTTCATCAGCTCGTTTATTTCTCCTACCTTGCATTTCGTACGAAGAGGTTTTTTGAAATTACGTAAGATCAGATTAAGAGCGGAGTGCCAGAAGCATGTAACAACATCAATATATAAGGACTATGGTTTGAAATGTCCCCAATATTCTATCTTCTTTGTCCGTTGCAGTGAGGAATAAATATAAAAGACTAACGTCATGATGGGATTTATTGCCTCAGAGAGAGAGAGAGAGAGAGAGAGAGAGAGAGAGAGAGAGAGAGAGAGAGAGAGAGAGAGAGATTGTCAAGTCACTGGAACAAAAACAAGTTGGGGGAGGAGATCCAGTTTTATGAACTCTCGCTAGAGCAACATAAAAGATTCTGTGAGCTGTAAATATAATTGATGGCGAGGCCTTATAAAAAAAGAACAATGCTTATTCTTTAAAGGTCAATGAAACCCACTGTCAAAACAGTGGCGAATAATATTCCTTGTAAACAATCTAATTATCAATACTTTTCCAAGAACTGATGGTCTTCTGTTGACAAAAACGAGACAAAAATCTTGACTCTGATCTAGCGAATGGGGGATTATCAATTAAAAAAGGATAAATGATGTTTTGCAAAATGAAGATAGACTTAGCCAGCGAGGAACGACGGAGAAAAACAAGTAAAAGGTCATGAGTTTGTTCAATACATTTTTTTGGGGACTAAGGTGATCTGTCCTACAAACAACACAATTTACTTGCCTTTCTCGTTTACAGCGAAGCAAATATGTTGGTTTGACTTAGCCCGGGAAATTTTGGTTGCATGTTTTCCATTTTGGTGTTCAAGACGTCATTATCGAAGATTGACTAAATGTCGTTTTCTTAGTCTTCTTCTTCTTCCTGGTTTTGTGGTGAAGAAGGCCAAGATGGCTGGAGTCTGACAGGCAGTTATGCAGTAGTCACAGATGGGAACAAGGACATCAGGCATCGTCTTGTGGGCAGGAAAGCTATTTCCAGCCTACTCACAAAAAATCATCCCGATGGGACCACCTATTTTTCTAAAGAGGTTAGGAACTGATGTTTCAACAGAAGGTGGATAAGGGGGTTTAAATGTATTCTTAATAACTCCATTGATAGATTCAAGTGAAAGGCTTAAGAACAAGTTCTTCACTACTTCCAAATGAGGTCGGAAAGAAGTTATATTTTCGCCGACGTCTTTGTGTGGCTGGGTGAGGGTCTGTTTGATTATGTGTTAGCAGGATATCTCAAGAACGAATGAGCAGATCATAATCAAACCTGGCTTATATATGTATGAGGAGACCTATATGTATTAGGATTCCTCCCCGAAGGATTAAGCAGTGGGATTAATACTCTGAGATGACATTTTATTGCCACTAAAATCATCTTAACCATTACAAAAAGAGAGCAGGTTTATGAGTTTTTACACACCAAGAGAAATATTTCTTGAATAATTTTCATACTGATAAATTGTAACGTTGATGTAATGAAGTTTACTACCTTTGGTCTTTAACATTCAAAGGTCAAGGCCTCAGCCAGGTCTCAACACTTACGACAATTACCAGTAGGTAAGCTGAACTCATGGGCACAAGTGAACAAAATAATGTCCAGTTATGAATATTTTAAAGTATATCAGTGGTCTGGATTAAGCTTCATGCTTAGTGCCTACTTAAGGAGAGGCTTCAAGTATTTTAGCAGAGGAACCTCTCTGGATATTGGTTTTGTTTCAGTATGCTTTTTGTAACGGCTTCAACAAAGTGTTTCTGTTTGGAAGAAAGTGGCTGGAAAATATTTGTTTAATATCTATTTTTATCATGCATTTTGGCATATCATCTGTAACAAAATCAACGACACATTATTTCATTTCAGAATTTACGCTATGGAAGTTTAAGGAGTTTACAGACATACAGATACTATGCCCTTTCTAACTATCTATCTATCTATATATATATATATATACATATATATATATATATATATACAGTATATATACTATATATATATATATATATATATATATATATATATATATATATATATATATATATATTATATATATATACATATACTGTATATATGTCAGTGTGAAAATTCTAAAATAAATACATTAAAACAAAGAAAGTATATCTTTAAGCATGTAAACTCAATTCCAGGACCGGTACTGACCAAGGTTTGGAAATATTGGTTATAAGGTCACTATCCGGTGTGACACAACGTCACGCAGCATGTGAGACATACCGGAAACCACGATGAACGGCAAAAATACTTCGATCATTGAAGCAGAACGGTGCTACCCACTTTGAGGACCAATTGCCTTCTCGGGTAATTAGACAAATGCAGAGGTCCACCTACCAGAGACCTGGGTCTCTTCATCACCTTGCCCACCTTACGGCCTACCGTTAGGCTTGGGGCCGCACCGGCATAAGGCCTGCCAAATCTAAATCACCACCCATCCACTGATTGTCTTCTATCTTCGCTACACTCCTGATAGATAAATCCAGAAAGTTTTGGTAAATTGTTTCGTCTTTCATTACATTTCGCAAAACCCAGACTTTAACGGTCTGTTAAGTTCCTATTGTGTTGAAGGTTTTAAATTCCCACAAATACCTTACAAACAAACTCTTGTTGGGTTATTCCAGGGGGTAATATTAATGCAGTTTGTAGTTAAACAATATTTCGACTGTCTTGTGGCGAAATATTTTTGCCCAGCGCTTCCCAGCATATGAGTATCAATTGTTCAATTACAGGACAAGGATAAATAGTTAAATGAAGTTCTTTGACCGGAAAATGGTTACTTCTGACTTAGCCGGAAAATTTTCATTTAATGCATGCATTTACAATAAAAATGTATTTGTATAGCTGCACATGGTGTGTCTGTGTGTGTGTGTGTGTGTGTGTGTGTGTGTGTGAGAGAGAGAGAGAGAGAGAGAGAGAGAGAGGACATGCCTAAAAATACTGATTGCCCTTTTAAACTTTCTTACCTTTTAAGAGCACAATCTATGAGCCTAAACAAATATTAATAATGAAGCACTCTTTAAATACGATCAGAATAAAATCGAATACATAGTTATCGTGAATACACATAATTAGTATTCGCTTGACATCATAGCAAAAACGTTGCCAAAAAAAAAAAGGGCCTCGGCGAATTTCATCGGAAAGCCCAAAGTTGATACAAACTCGTGAGGCAACGAAGAATTCATTCAGAAAGTAATTAAGAGGAAAGTCTTACGGGTTCACCCTTGCTCTTTTTTCTTGCACCATTGTTTTCTTGAAATTTTTGAGCCTGGGCTAAATAAGGGCATTAAGTTGGCCCTTCCACTGGGCCTCTGCATACAAAGATCGCTTCATGATACGGAAAGTAGGTCAACCAGGCACTGACAGATTTGGCGATTTCAGAAACTCGGCCTATTTTGCCAAACACATCGTACCCTTGTCTTAAGCCACGTTGAAGGAAAGGCGGCACGATAACCTCCCACATTCTTTTTTATCCTTTTCTTCTGTGATGACGACAGAGAACGAATGAAAGATTATAGCGGAAGTTCGTAGGAGCGACCGCCACAATTCTTGTTAAGTCTTTTTATGTCTTAAGCGCCTTAGTAGATGTAGTAGATGTAGTGCCGCTATTTTTTTTTTGCGATAAACAAACAACAATAAGGGGGCTTTTGGAGCGCTACAAACGCCACTGGGTCGAGTTCATGTTCTCGCTGGGTTTACAACTCAGACTACTCAAATGGATGAATTTTTTTTTTCGTCTTCCATTCAGTATGATTGCTATGACGAGAATAGAAAAAAATATGCCTCACCAAAAAGATACTTAAGTCAGGTAGCTGACGTGCTGAGGAAATAATTTCTTATGTCAAAGCCTAATAAGGGGGACTCCTAATTATTCCGGAAAGGACTGTTCGAAGCTCAGGAGGCAGAGGTTTAACAAGTGAAAAATCCGCCGAAATTTCTTCAGCGCAACGAGTTTCCTGTACCGCGTATAACGCTGTATGAAGCTCTCAGCCACGGTCCACGAAACTCTCAGCTGCTCCCCATGAAACTTTCAGCCACGGCCCGGTAGTGGCCTGTGGTGACACCTATAGCGGTGCCAGACGCACGATCATGGCCAACTTTATCCCTAAAAAAAATAAAAACCACTGAGGCTGGAGGGTTGCAAATTGGTATGATTTATGACTGGAGGGTGGATGATCAACATACCAATTTGCAGCCCTCTAGCTTCAGTAGTTTTTAAGATCTGAGGGCGGACAGAAAAAGTGCGGACGGACAGACAAATAGCCATCTCAAAAAATGTTTTTTACAGAAAACTAAAAAAGGAGGACGTAGAATGACGTCAGAAGAACGCCAGCGGGCGGGTGCCGAGCAAATGTCCCTGGAAAGGGGAGGGAACTGTTAAGAGAATCCTTTAAAGGAGGAGCGTGACTGACATTCTAAATCAGGGCCGACGTGCGATGTAAATTCCTTTATGGAATGCGAATACAAGACGGGAACCGGAGAGGACTGAGGAGTTACTCGAGCGACCTCTCTTGGACGCTGCCTGTCCACCAGGGAAATAGGATCGGCTACAAGTTGAAGGTTGACGAAATATATGTAACTCTGCCATGCCACGAGAGTTTACATCCCCATCATACCGATACCAAGTCTGGAGTAAAGAGGAAGGTTCAGTTTTAAAAAGAAAGACAGTGCAGAGATTTGCAACAAACCGTAGAGATCTAATACAAGCTACATTTCATTTTAGCAAGTCCTGAGAGCCAACGGAGTAAATAGCTGTAGAATTTAGACGCATAAAATGTGATTCGTAAAAAAGAATTCATAAGCGACTAAACGTAACAAGATTACGGAAACTCTCAGCGTGTGTATATATATATATATATATATATATATATATATATATATATATATATATATATATATATATATATATATATATATATATATATATATATATATATATATGTGTGTGTGTGTTGGTTTGTGAAATTACACCTTTCTAGATGTACTGCAATGAAAATCAATATACTTTAGCACAAAATGTGTATAGGCCATCCGATCGACAACCAATTTTGTTGGTTTCAAGAAAACGATCCCTATATTTTTTACCAACCCAACAATCGTCTAGAAGGAAATACTCCACGGTTTAACGAAAACTAAATATTTTTGAGAAAGGCCGAAGAAACGAGGATAATAATCATTTCGGCAGAAGAAGAAGAAAAAGATGAAGAAAGATCAAACTCGAACTTTGGTCATCAGCGTCAGTCGATTATGACATCAAATTTAAGTGATTTGGGTTCGCCTCCGGTGAAGATATAAATACATAGAGAGAGAGAGAGAGAGAGAGAGGGAGTGAGTAGGATAGATCCTCCTAATAGGATCTCCTCCTAATAGGATCCCCACCTCGGCGAGAGTGATGACACGCCCTGGGAAGTCGACGGCAACCAATAGCGATGCCCTGTGGAAGCGGCGGCAGGTTCAAACAACTCAGAGCTCGCGTATATCTTCGGCGTCGCCGTCATCAATTCCTGTCAGCTGGGATCGCCCACAACTTACAACATTTTCCTTCATCCGCTCGCTCTCTCTCTCTCTCTCTCTCTCTCTCTCTCTCTCTCTCGTCGTATATTTTTCCTTTCCACTTTTTGGGGATAAAATAATTTCACTCTCGTGTTCGTGGCCTTCTTTCTGTCTCTTTGGTATTTCTTTATTTTTCATTCTTTATATATTCTCTCATTCTTATTCACGTCTTCACTTGTTTTCCAGGTATTTAACTATTTGTTTTCCTATTTACAGTCAAAATTTCACTATGCGTTCTCTTTCTTTTCATACAAATCATTCCACTTTTTTTGTAAAGTGACTGACACAAGCCGATAGACCAGGTCAGCGCCATTAATGTAATAAAATCCCTCAAGTTATTTCGAGGACTAAACGCAAATTGCAACACTAGGAAAAACTGGCAGTAGTATAAAAAAAAAAAAGATTCTGGGTCATTTGTCGCAATATTTGAGTTTTCAGATCGTCTGTCAGCTAAAATGAGAGTCAGACGAAACTTCAGCTTCCAAGAGAGATCAACAGCTCCAGGAGATAGATATTTTAACAGACTAATATATATACATGCA
Source organism: Macrobrachium rosenbergii (assembly GCF_040412425.1). Taxonomy (NCBI): domain Eukaryota; kingdom Metazoa; phylum Arthropoda; class Malacostraca; order Decapoda; family Palaemonidae; genus Macrobrachium; species Macrobrachium rosenbergii. The sequence continues at coordinate 53,393,704 of NC_089750.1, forward strand.
TACATATACAGTATATATATATATATATATATATATATATATATATATATATATATATATATATATATATATATATATACAAGAAGAGCACTAAAGCAGACAGCTTGGTACATGGTTTTCCTTTATTCAGGGCGGCCTACGTTTGAGATAAAAATACATAGTAAAATATACAAATACAGCTGTATATATTTTACTTTGTATAGGGTATATTTATATTTTACTTTGTATTTTTTAGCCTTGAGGATGAGACAAGGATCTATATATAGGCTAAAAATATATATATACAAATACAGCTGTATTTGTATATTTTACTTTGTATTTTTAGCCTTGAGGATGAGACAAGGATCTCGAAACGTAGGCCGCCCTGAATAAAGGAAAACCATGTATCTGCTTTAGTGCCTTCTTGCTATTTTGCTGAGGAATAGCCTGATTTCACACCAATATATATATATATATATATATATATATATATATATATATATATATATATATATATGTATATATATATATATATATATATATATATATATATATATATATATATTTATATATATATAAATATACATACATACAGTATATATATATATATATATATATATATATATATATATATATATATATATATATATCATCCACTACAATGAATTAAAGCATTTTTCTCATAGTAATGAGGTACAGCAATTGTGTAAATCGAAATTCAATTTGTTTGGTTACAATGAAGAAAGAATGAGAATTATTCAGGTTCTAATGAACCACAAAGTTGGGCCTCAGATTTAAAGTGACTTAAATTTTGATGCTCAGGCGTTATAAATGAGCTTGAAATCTTTCAACCTCATGTAGCCATTAGGTCATTTGATAAACGCCGTGAATTTACGAGTCTCAATAAGTCTACGGGGAAACTCTCCATGTTTGGTGTTATGGGCGTCTGACATCATCCAAAAGATCAAATGTTAGGAACTCACTGAAAACTTTAGGAGATGTATGTGAATGGAACTGGTCAAATTATGAACAAAGAGAGAGAGAGAGAGAGGGAGAGAGAGAGAGAGAGAGAGAGGTTAACATTATTACCCGAGACGCAAACTAATACCTTACTCAAACAAGAAAAAGAGGAAAACATTCTGGAAATTACGGGAACAGAAAATCCTCTCACACCTAACATAGCTTAATTCTACTTTATCTTCCCTACTGCTAACCTTCTATCACTGTTTTTATCAGCAAGTTTCTCTCTTTCTCTTTCTTTTTGGCCATTCTTTGGTTAGTCTTCTCGTTGAATTTTCTTCCGCTGTCAAAAGCTTTGTCATTCTCTCTCCGTTCGTGTCAACCCCAGTTTATATAACCTTCCTTTTTTGAAGAAGCGGTATTGAAATTTAGCTGAATATTCCTATAAAATATACATTGAATTTTTAGTTTCTTCCTTAACGCAAATGGCGTTTTCATTTGTCATAAATAGTCATGATAGAAGGAACCGCATTTCAAGGCCTTATTTTACTAGTGACCCTTTTTTAAATATTAGTTCTCTTGCTCTATTGACTTCATGACTTTATCATGACCTGCTGTAGCTTGCATCAGATCACTAAGGTCTGTTACGAGTTTCAGAAGCACTATCACGTATGAAAAGTTGTATCTACTGATTGTTTGGATTACTATATTTTACCTTTTCCGTTGTGTTGAAGAAGCTGAGACGATTGTGGACGCTAACCTGAAGCTCGGCCAAATCTTAGGTCATTACAAATCATTCAGTCAAGTACTTAAAGGATTACAGAGAAAGGTAGGGAATCCTACAATCTAAATGTTAACATTTACAGTATTATAAGGCAGGGAAATTCAAAAGGACCCTCTCCTCTTTCCATACCAAATTACAACCCTCTAGCCTCAGTAGCTTTGATCTTATTTAAGGTTCAAGTTAGCCATGATTGTGCGTCTGGAATCGCTATAGGTGCCAACAACACCGTGCCGTGGCTGAAAGTTTCATGGCCCGCGGCTGAAAGTTTCATGGGCCACGGCTGAGAGTTTCATGGGTCGTGGCTGAGAGTTTCATACAGCATTATAGGCTATACAGAAAACTCGACTGCGCCGAAGATACTTCGGTGCATTCTTTACTTGTTTTTTTTATGCTATTCACTTTATTTTTTGTTATGTTGGCTCCGTGGGAAAAGTGCTCGAGATCGCTGAGAAATTCTGTTGTTTCAGCAAAGTTTGATAACTTCATTGCTTAAATGTATATAAAATAAAGAAAATTTTGGTATAAGTATCTATTCAGCAATTGAGAAGTAAATAGTTACAGGAACGCCCATTTTTAGACAGCTCAACGAAAAGAAAAGAGAAAAAATGACAATTATTGGTAATTAAATAGCCCTGAAAAGAAGGATGGTTCTGAGATCGTAGCTGATGCTAAATATTAAAAAAAAAAAAAAAATCTTAACTGATGGGTTAAACATATCTTGGGTTTTAGTAACTATCGTTTTACTGTTGTTCAGCAATGGGATTTGCTGTTATCATTTACATTTTTTTTGTTGGGTAAAATATACCCCAGCTTCTAGTAATAGCCGTTGTACAATATTCATTTTACAGTGAAGGAGTTCAGAACAGTCAGTCAACGGTATTCTCTTATTTACAGCCCATTTTAGCCTGGTAACGACGCCAGCATGGACGAAATCCGGTTGATTTCTTAAGGATAACCACCGTTTTCTGTGGACGGTGATTCATCTTCTGAAAATATTAATATTTTTGATTGACATCCATCTGTTAGAGTGGGAAAATATTGTTAATGGATAAACTGAATAATCGTCACTTGTTAATGCCAGTGGCTTCCCGTTCTCACTGACAGGACGATAAAATGATAGTTTTTTTTTTATTTCTAATTAATAAAAAAAAAGCAATCCAGGATCTTAAAGGCAAGACCTGAATAAGCAATAACTCGGAATGGTTAATGAAAACAGTGATGGGGGTAAATTTTGACGGAATAAAATTATTAAATGAAATCGCATGATTTAAGGAATGCAGAAGGCAGAGAATTTTCCACCTTCTACATTACAAACTTTTTTTTTTAACTCTGAAATTTCAGAAAAATGCAAAACTCTCGCTTTCTTTCCTTCAAGATTCTTATTAGAGTTATTTCCTCCCAGGACACATTTTTTCCCTTTTTTCCATAATCTGGGAGTCCTGCGCCTAACATGTTTCTTCCATTTTCCTCTCTGCATTTATTTTCTCTAAGAAGAAATAGAGAAAGACTCTGTTACCATCTTTCCCTGGCTTTATGGCGGTATTTTTCCTGAATGACGTCACAGGCGCACCGATTTTTTTCATCCAACTTTATTTTTCTTGCTGTTATGGTTGTATGGAAGAGAAGTTTTCTTGTTTCAGTGGGAAGTATAAAACAAATTCTGATCATTTAAGAAATCTGGGAGGATTGGCAGCTTGCCTATTGTTTAGCTACAAAAAAGGACTTTATGACGAAGTATACATTCTCTGAAAATTTTTAAATTTTATATTTATTTCATCTAATAAGAGCCAGTCATCTATCCCAAAATAAAATTTAGAAGAACTTCGAAAAAATAAGATTTTAATACTTGTTATAGGAGAAACTGTAAAATTTGCCAGAAAAATTTCCAGATACATATATACTGGAAATTCTCTTGACTGAAAAATAAGGTTTTGTTGGGAGATTTGATAAGGAATTCGTCGATACAGAGATAATATTAACAGAAATGTTCAAAATAAAAAAAGAATTATTAATTCATTTGACAATCCACAGCCAGGAAACACTTCCTGCTTTGTGAGAAATGTGTACCACTAGACAATAAAAAAAATAAACTCAATCATATAGCTCTAAGAAAAGGAATGTCTGAAATTATATTCAATGTTTTTATTCTGGTTATTGTTTTTAGATGGCTAAAAATATCGTATCCCTGACTTAAAATCGTTTTATAATCGTTCAGAAATCCCAAATATTGTTACTAATTTAGCTTAATGTCCTTTTCCGCAGTTTAAATCGCTAATCATAATAGTTCTACACACACACGCACATGTAAATTTGCATATATATATATATATATATATATATATATATATATATATATATATATATATATATATATATATGTATATATATATATAGGAATAATATCTAATATCTATCTATCTAGGAATAATATCTAATATATATTATCTATATAATCTATATATATATATATTATATATATAATATATATATATATACATATATATATATATATATATATATATATATATATATATATATATATATATATATATATATATATAAAACATTATTTTCTGGTACCCAACTCTGACTAAGAATAGTTACGAACTATTGTTTATATTTTGAGATCTATCTTTCAAGCAGGGTCGATCGACATCCGTCCATCAGAGTGTGGTGCATTTACGTCATTAATACACTGAATAGTAAATTAATGTCAACAACTTCCCGCCGTCGTTGCAAGGGAATGTCAGGAGATCGGGTTTCTATTCACGAAATGATGAAAAATCAAGAAATTGGGATGTTAAAGTTCAGACTTAATAAGCATCGACTCGCTGTTGAGACTGAAAACTGTCGTGATGGTGATTTTTACCAAATAAAAACCGAGATGTAGACCCTTGAAAAAAGAGAAACAAAAAAAGACAAGCAGAAATTTAAGGCAAGAGTCCAGATTTGTATTAAAGAATTTATGTTGTTAGGTTATGGTAATTATGCTTCTTGAAGCGAAGCAGACTATAAATATTAAGGCAGAAAAGGAATAAAGAAATGTTGCCTTGTGGGATATATAAATAATCCGGAAAAGTCAGAAAACATTCGACGTTGAATCTCACGCCATTAGCCAGAGATACGAAAGACGATATGTCACAGAGTGTTGCAAAAGAGAGATAGACACAGAAAGGAGTCAAAACATGAAATAAATTTTTGCGGAATATTTACGAAATCAAAGGTTATTGACCAAATTCTGCAGTGGCGAACCGAGAAACGCGAGTCTTCATGATAGTAAGACGAGGGATCTAAGCGAAGGTGGATAAGTCCTTTTTAATGATGGAGAAACTGCAAGGAGAAAACACACCTCAAAACTGAAAGTTCTTATTAGGCCCTGTTAACGGTAATCACTTTTACCGACTTTTTAAAGAACGCTTGTCACTATCTCTCTCTGATCTATCTCTCCCCCTATGCATAGAAATACACATATGTGTGTATGATGTACGGTAATGAAACGTTTCATATATATATACAGACATCATAGTTTATTTATATTTCTTGCACTCTTAATCTCCAGGCTTTTTGATACGCTTGTCACTATCCAAAAAAGCTTGAAGACCCAAGTGCAAGAAATATGAAGTATTATGATGTAAGGTAACGGAAACGCATTACCAGACATCATAGTTTATTTATATTTCTTGTATGTATCTCCAGCTTTGTAGTGACAAGTAGATCCAAAAACATATAGTTATACATATATTACAATACATATGTATATATAAATAGTGACCAGTAGATTATATATATATATATATATATATATATATATATATATATATATATATATATATATGTATGTATATGTATGTATACACACACACACACACATATATATATATATATATATATATATATATATATATATATATATATATATATATATATATATATATATATATATATATATATAATGGATAGGGCCCTTCACCAATAACTTAGAAATGTGATTAACTTAAGCTATTTTTTACGTGTTATTAGCACGTGTCGAAGTACACTTCGGTAACGGCAATAGGTATTTGAATAAGAAAAATATTAAACTTTCAACTTTATCAAAATCATACGTATCCTCACCATTACTGTCGCTGATACCACATAACATTACGGAGGGAAATGCAAGCGTCAACACTTTAGCTCTTGACTAAAACCAGCAGCAGACGGCAAAAACGGTCTTTTTCTTTTACAAACTTCCCTTATGGGACTCAATTACAGACTGACGCAGGTAGGCGAGATATTTCCCTGGCTTCGTCATAACAGACGTCAGGTGCAGAACAGGTAGAGAAAAGTCCGCATTTCATCGAAATAAGATATGAATAAAACGCCAATTAACG
>NC_089750.1:53402296-53412296 GCF_040412425.1 Macrobrachium rosenbergii
ACACACACACACATATATATATATATATATATATATATATATATATATAAGGATCTTCATCCTATAAAAATTATGTTCGTGAAGGCGATCACATATATTTATACCGTTTATATGTATGTATGTACGTATGTAGGCATGTACAGGTTCACATTCACAGCACCGGCGACAAAACAACCCAGAACACATTTTGCGACGCTTATGCCCAGTAAAACAAAATGGCACCACTTGCGTAAATAACAGTATCGGAATCTGATAACCCGGGTTGAAGGATGACATTAACATGACGCTAATTAGTGAATCTTGTTGCAAAGTTTTGCAACTGGAAGGCAAACGATGCAGGAAGGTAATTTCCCTCGGACAAACTTTCCTCTTCTTTTTCGCGGCGTCTTAAACCCTTAGTCCTGCCTCGACGAAACTTTCTCCTTTATTAAGATGTATGATCACCTGGTCAGCTCTTCTTGCGACACTCGGCGAGTGTTACAAGACGCACGAAAGACGGGCATACACAAATATTAAATACATAGTTTTAATTAAATGATTTTTTTTAATAAATGTGCGTAATCACAAGAATAAAAAGGGACTTTTACAATGATTGTTCACTTGATTCGTTGCAGAATTTTATGAGAGTTTGTGCTACATCTCATGTTCAAACCTAAAAAGGCATTCCTTCAAATCCTGGTAGGGGCAACAGAGCTTATAAAATATATTCACTTTGTTTGTAAGGTATTCCCATATTCTGATACTAACGGGTTATTCGTAGCATAGTGCTTGAATGTATACAAATGTCAGGTATAAAGTTTGTGACAAAATATCATGCACGTGCACAAACACAAATACATATATACGTACATACTAAACACACATTGACACGCAGTGCACACACCCATATATATATATATATATATATATATATATATATATATATATATATATATATATATATATATATATATATATTTATATTCCATTCCTGCACTTTGCATTAGGAACATCAGATGTTCTGGTCTGGAAGGGATAACAATGAAGATTGATGATCGTCAAGGGACTGTGAATTTTTCCTTCCTTGATGTGTACGTATAAAGTAAATGGAGATACATCAGCTGATATATACAGACTGAATATTTAAAATTCTTACCACAGAATATGCACAAGTGAGTCAACATTCCACTTTCGCTCTGTCTTATGTGATATACGAATCGAATGTTGAGTTATGTTGATCAAAATAACCAATTTAATTGCTGTCTCTAATGCGGTAGAATTACGGTTATTAAGACCTGATTTACCAGGACGACAGGAAGGTAGCATCATTAGCATATGGGCATTGTCAGAGGATTTGGTATTATAATGCCATAATGGTTAATTTGGTTTCCTCTTGATCTATCATATTTAAACTCATACCATACTAGACCTTGTGTTTGGAAGTTATATCTGGTGCATTTGCTTTCAAATAAGTTTATTTCTCCTCTGCAGGTGAAGTAAGGCTCCCTTCACGGACTATGTGGCTAGAAATAATACACACACATATATACAGTATATATATGTATACATATACATATATATATATATATATATATATATATATATATAAACATATATATATATATATATATATATATATATATATATATATATATATATAATCAGAAAACGTCCTTTAATGTCAATTCCTCTACCTAGGAAATAATATATTTTCATGTAGTGTTGCAAAGGAATTTTAAGTTGATAATAAGTCCACCGTCCCGTGGGATCGAACCAGCGACGGACGAGGAATCAGGACTACAGTGAGCGCACTAGAAGAATCAGCCACAAGAGAGGTATAAGTGAATAACATCTCCCGTCAACTCACCCGTCGAACTCAGGTGTTTTGCGTTTGGAGACGATATCCACCCACCTCTGCCATGTTGACCGTGTAGTGCGTTTGTACTTCTACCCAACCATATTATGACTATTTTATCATCTTAGTGATTCATATACGTTTATCAGAAGCTACAAACGTCCTTTAATATCAGATTCCTCTACCTCGGAAATAATATATTTTCATATATGTTACCGAAGAATTTTTAAGTTGATAATAAGTCCACCGTCCGTGGGATGAACCAGCGGCGGACGAGGAATCAAGGACTACAGTGGCGCACTAGCGAAATCGGCCACAAGAGAGGTATAAGTGAATAACATCTCCCGTCAACTCACCCGTCGAACTCAGGTGTTTTGCGTTTGGAGACGATATCCACCAACCTCTGCCATGTTGACCGTGTAGTGCGTTTGTCGCACGTAGCCATATTATGACTATTTATCACATCACCGTGATTCATATACTATCAGAAAGCTACAAACGTCCTTTAATATCCAATTCACTCTACCTCGGAAATAATATATTTTCATATATGTTACCGAAGGGGAATTTTAAGTTGATAATAAGTCCACCGTCCCGTGGGATCGAACCAGCGACGGACGAGGAATCAGGACTACAGTGACGCACTAACGAAATCGGCCACAAGAGAGGTATAAGTGAATAACATCTCCGTCAACTCACCCGTGAACTCAGGTGTTTGCGTTTTGGAACGATATCCACCCACCTCTGCCATATTGACCGTGTAGTGCGTTTGTCGCACGTAGCCATGTGCGGCTATTTATCACATCACCGTGATTCATATACAATCGAAAGCTACAAACGTCGCTAATATCCAATTCACTCTACCTCGGAAATAATATATTTTCATATATATTTACCGAAGGAATTTTAAGTTGATAATAAGTCCACCGTCCCGTGGGATGAACCAGCGACGGACGAGGAATCAGAGTTTACAGTGACGCACTAACGAAATCGTACAAAGAGAATTATAAGTGAATAACATCTCCCGTCAACTCTGTCCGAACTCTGGTGTTTTGCGTTTGGAGACGATATCACCCACCTCTGCCATGTTGACGTGTAGTGCGTATGTTGCACGTAACCATATTATGACTATTTATCACATCACCGTGATTCATATACAATCGAAGCTACAAACGTCCTTTAATATCAGCTCTACCTCGGAAATAATATATTTTTTCATATATGTTGCGAAGGAATTTTAAGTTGATAATAAGTCCACCGTCGTAGGATCGAACCAGCGACGGACGAGGAATCAGGACTACAGTGGCGCACTAACAAATCGGCCACAAGAGGTATAAGTGAATAACATCTCCCGTCAACTCACCCGTCGAACTCCAGGTGTTTTCGTTTGGAGGCGGGGAGATGTTGATACTATACCTGCTTGTGACCATTTCATTAGTGCGGCGCTGTCTTTGCGTCCGTCGCTATTCCGCTGCAGACGATGAACAATATCAGCAAATTCCCGCGCCGGCTGGCGCATATGAAAATATTTCGATAGAAGTGGTGAATGTTGGGCGTTTGTAACTTTGATTATGAATCATGACGTGATGAAGCTGAGTCTGTATGACTTTACGTGCATTGCGGTCAGCAGTAACGAAGGTGGTGAATATCGTGCTGTTAAACACTGCACTGATTCGGCGAGTGGTATTCATATGCCTCTCTTGTGGCTTTGTTGACGGTGCGTCACTAAGTCTGATTCTCGTCATCATGTTCAGTCTGGGTTGTGGGACTCTTATCAGCAGAAATTCCTTGATAACATATATCAAAATGTATTTCAGTGAGTGAACAGTAAGACGTTTGCTTTTCTGATGGAAATCGCGATGATAATGACGTAAATAGTCGCTATATATATATATATGTACAGTATACATATTGTTACGTATGGAGCAGCTGATGAGGTTATTAATTAATTAACGCAGGTATGAGGCTGACTTGCCAATGACCCGTAACCTGTCAGTTAAGATTACGTTAACCTCAAGGACCAGACAATTACTTAATTAAATAATGCCACCAGCAACAGAAACACAATACAAGGAATAAAGGGTTACCCTGCAACACATGGATTACATAAAACCCCATTACTTTGATTGAATTCACGACAAAAGAAAAATGTATAGTTAAAGCAAGAAATTACATGAACCTTCGCCCAAGTCGGACACAGTCAATTTTCCCTTTGCTTCGAATAAAGTTTTGACACAATGGAGGTCTATGCTGGTAAATCTAGCACGCAGTTCCATATTAGTGAGGGCTAATTCTCTTCCGAACAATGGGATCGAGACACAAGGCTGCCTGAATGCGGAAAATTACTTACTTAGCCTTCCCTAACTCCTAATTACTGCAAGGGAATAGTTGAGTGTCGCTAAGCAATATTAATTATTCTTACACTAGACTTCATAAAAGTAAATTGGTTATACCAATCGTAGATGGTGGTGAATAAGAAACAGTAGAAAGGTTGAAATATAGGAGAAGAAATGTTAGCAAACAGCAGATATTGTCTTGGTTTCAGACTTACCGTTATGTGGTTTGCTTGCACACTGCAACTGACGAGACGGTTTCTGGAAAACACATGGTAATGTTGTCCATTAATGAAAAGAAAAGGAGGGGGGGGACAGAGGACACAGTGCCTAAACACGAGGTACGTTCTCGGTCATGACGGTACTCTCTCTGACCCGTCTCAGGTCTCAGGGCAGGCCAGCTACTATAGCGTTGGGCTGTGTTTATGCCGTCGTCCATCACCCCAGACAGTCTGAAAATTTGACAGACATAGCTGAATGCATAGGACAAAGCAGAAGGAAGCTTAAGACCACCTTTACTAGAGGTTACTGTGTGAAAACCCTCTATGTGGGTTAGGTCCCTAATGCTAATCTAGTTCTGCTAAAGACATTATTTTTTGAAATACCCAGCCTACCCCTGCACATATGAAGATGCCTTCTTGTCTCTGCGTTATTTTTCTACAATAAAAATGCATAGAGGGCGAACAGCAGAATATTTATGAAAACTCCCCCACCTTAAGAAGGCCTTCACTCCCTTTCAGGTGTCAAGGTCTGTACTAAGCAAGCTGTTCGCCTCTATTACATTACTCTTTTCCCCTGAGCAGATTTGTCCCAAGCAGTTTAACTAGCTACGGATCTAACTTACCTAACTCTAGATAGGATATGAGCTTTGATCACTTATATTACAGAATCCTAGCTTAAAGGTGCTTATGGTTATTATGTGCTACCTCCTATAATCGTGATGTTTCAGACCTAGCCTAATGGTACATTCTATGGTATACCCTAGCCTAACCTACCCTAACACGACTGTAGCACCAACGTAAGGGTCAATGAACTAGCTAAATTACAAGAATTTCTGCAATACAATTGGTAATTGCTGATTAATACATGAGGTTTGCTCCATATGATAAATGCTTGCCTCACTGAGGTCTTACGCCATGCGTGTCAGGAGCGTAGTGGCTCTTTTCACAATGGTTCAGATTGTCTGATTTTTAGTTATGCCGTACTCACGTGATTACTGCGGCTTGATGGCAAGTGGAAGGGACAAGGTTACTACTTTGATGTACAGTACTTAATCTGGTCTAGGCTATGTATGAGAAAGAGATCACGCTGGCTACCTCCTTTGGGCAAGGGGCCAGGGTCACTCTAAGATGGTAGGGCACTGTGCTGAGAGGGCACTAGTGCCAGGATGAGCTCATGGCTCGGCAACTACTGGGCTCTCTTCCGCCCCTTCTTCTTCTTCTTCTTCAGAGTTCCTCAGGCCTATCTGTGTCAGGCCTAGGAGGTGATGAGGAGCACCGACTTGGGAAAACTGAAGGGCTAGCAGGGTGAAGTGGGAGCGCTTCAGAAGCTACAGGAGGGCTCCCTACTATGGCTGCTGCGACAACCGGAGTGAGAACGATCTCGACCACTGCATCCGAGGAGGCCAGTTCCTAGTCTCCCAAAGAAGGTGCAACAGTTTGGTCCACCAGGGGTTCATCCTCTGGGGACTGATTTGGTGAAGAAGAAGTGTCGGGTGCCTGAGGCTCTCTGGTTGCTATGATTAATGTCGTGGGGAATTCTGAATCTCCCGGAGGAAGATCCACCTCATGATCTGGACCAGGCACAGGGTCCTTCTTAATTGATGGCTCAACGTCCGTGCTGGACGGATCGTGGCACTGGCAATGGTTGAGGGTCAGGTATGCCTGACAAGGGGTCCAGAGGTGCAATACCTCGCAGATGGCTTGAACTTGGCTGCGGCAGAGATTCCTGCCCCTTGCTCGGGGACGTCTGCTGGGCATTGCTTACTTGGGCAACCCTCCCAATTTGTGGAGTGGCCTGTCCGCTGACACATCCTACAGCGGTACCGCTCCTCCTGAATGTCTCTTCGGGGAGAGGGAGGACCTCTTTGTTGGCCGGCCCTTCGCGAATGGAGAGGGGCTAGGCAGAGAATGGTTCAGAGCATGCCCCTTCCACTGACCACTTCAGTGGGCAGAAGGTGGGATTTTGTGTGGTTAGGTTCTGCTCCTACAGTCTGGAGCACCGTGGAGAGTAGCGTAATGCTAGTAGCGTTGGTGAAGGGCGTTCCCAGAGAAGGTCCCAGCAAGCAGGAGAGAAGTCCACTCCAGGCCGAATTCCACCCACCATGCCAAGGCGGTGGGGTAGCGTGTCCCAAGGTGTCGTGACCTGGAGCTTGACCGTGGGAACGGTAATGGTGTGGCCCTCTATCCACTTCATCTCCCACCGGGTTTTCTCGTCAACCATGGCATCGGCTGGCACTTGGGCCCTGGAGATCAGGCTAATGTCTGCTGCAGTGTCTACGGTGACATGAAGGGTCACGGGCAGGCTAGAGCCCCTAAGAGGGGGCCACCGAGATGAACTGTGTTCCAGTCTTTCCAGAGTGAGGATCTTTTGCAACCCGGCCGTGAAAAATGAGGTGCTGATGAGGTTGATGAACTTGGTGGTGGTGGTGGGGACATGATGTGGACAGGCCGGATGTCCAGCAATGTAGTGGCTGGCAGCACCACAGAATTTGTGCTGGCCTCTTGTAGGGGCTCGGTGACCTGCAGTAACTGTTGGTGGAGATGACTGAGTGGATGAAGATGGAGAGGAGTTCTGGCTGGAGTAGGAGGCTGCTTGTTAGTGCCTAGCTTGTATCGGCAATCAGCTTCAGCGTGCCTGACCCTCTTGCAGTGGGTGCACGTAGGCTTGCTCGGCAGTCCACTCTTCGGCCGAGTTGAACCTGAGGGGTAACTAGGCGGCACTATCTGCCGCTGAGATGTGCTGTGGGACTGGTTGAAGGTTTCCCATGATCGCCGGCAGGCTTCCATAAGAGTGGTGGGCTGCTTACCATTTAGATATACAGCAAAGGGGCTGGGCACATTGGTAAAGAGTCTTTCAGCATGGTCCACAGTTGAAGAGGGTCCTCAAATGTTGTACCAAGACAAAGGAAGTCAAACCAACGGGTACCAGACTGGGTCTTGTGACGGGCCCATTCAGTCCAGGACCAGCCGATTTCCTTGGCAAGACCTCGGAACCAATGTCTCCATTTCTCCGAGGTAATTTCGTAGGCCTTTGTGATGACTCTACAAACTTCAACCATGTTGCCTCTCTGGCCCTTCTCCAGTGAGCGAAGAGCTGCTTTAGCTTGTCCCTCCATGTGCTTGGCTAGTACTAAGGCCCTCTCTGTCTTGGTGGTGCTGTAGTTATCAAAGACTGCCTTGATTCCCTCCAAGGACGCTTCTGGCTCGTCCTAAGTCCACTTGGGGACGAAGGAATTGATGCTCGAAATTAGAGCATTTGGTGCAGCAGGTGTGGGGCTGGAGGCTTGCTGTCTAGCCATAGCTTCAGCATTTTCCTTTTTTGCTCTTTCCAGTTTGAGCTCCTTGCAGGCTAACTCATGCTGTCTTATCCTTTCTTCTCTTTCGTCTTCCAGCTGCCTCTGTTCAGCTTCATACGCCCTCCGCTCCTCTTCATACCTCCTCTGTTCGTCTTCATACGCCCTCCGTTCTTCTTCATACCTCCTCTGTTCGGCTTCATAGGCCCTCTGCTTGGCTTCATAAGCCCTCTGTTCGGCTTCATAATTCCGCCGTTTGAGTCTTTCTTTCTTCTCTTGCTTGGCCAAGTCATCCATCTGTTCCTTGGCCCACATGGCGAGGTCCAATCCGGTGAGACCTGCTGCCACCCCCCGCTCCATGAAGGTTTTATAATTCTCTGCTGCCATGGTTCTGGTGGGGGAGGGCGCCTATCCGGGTGACTGGGCGTACTTGGGCAGCAAGGAAGTGTCCCTTCAGTGATGTGGCACCCTTTCAATAAGGTGGCACTGTGGTTGGATGTGCTGTGTAAAGGTCACACTGGTGGCACTCAGTATCCTTATGTACTGGTGTAGGTTAGGTACCAGAAGGACTTTTCTTCTGTGTTCCTTTGGTCTGGGTTTGTTTTTCCTAGTTTGCTTGGTGGCACTATGGTGCCAGTGCGTTCCTAGGAACCCTTTACTTAAGTCTAACTAGGCTATATTTAAGGAAATGCACTTTACCCCAGCAGAGTGTAGCAAATCAGTGAGAGAGAGAGAGAAAGGGAAGGTAAGAGAGAGAGAAGATGTAAGCTATTCCCGGGTGACAGTGCTTCAGATTAGTGGCACTGTGGAAGGACAATTGAATTGTGGTTGTATGAGGCCCTCGTGAGTGTCACCAGGTCGTACTTTGCATGCTACTACCCCTTCTCCTGCAGAGGAAAGGCTATCTTCTGCTTAAGTCTGGGTAAAGACCTCACTCATCGATAAACAGTTTCTAACAGTAATTAATCTTAACTTGTCCTCATCTATTTGTGGGACAGAGGTGTTTCTGGTTATTTGGTTTAATTAAATTAATTATCCCGGTGTTGGCCCGAACTCTCTTATGAAGAGGGTCACGTACGCTCAGTCAGGTTAGGTTGAATGCTTACTTGAATATGAGAGAGAGAGAGAGAGAGAGAGAGAGAGAGAGAGAGAGAGAGAGAGAGAGAGAGAGAGAGAGATTCAGCCAGCCAATTTGTGCTGACTGAGAAAATTTAAAGTAAAATTTTTATAATTGCACACTGGCGGGGTTCTTATTTGAAGATACGTCTTCCTGGGCTCTCTTAGGGAATTGTTTAAACAATCGTAGCTTTCCTGGTAGCCCGAGATGTGCGTCTTACTCTGAGGAGTTATGATTAAAATTATAAGTTCTTTCCTTTATATGATTTCTTACGCCAGTGGATTTGTGTAGGAACTTGTTATACTGTATATTTCCTAACTAAGACCTATCATTCCCTGGTTAAATTATATCTTGCTTTTATCTATTGTATGGAACCCTGTCCTATTTTCTATCTATCGAAGTCTATCTGGCTAAGATTTTGTGAGGGGATTACTCCCCACAATGATGTAGTCCCGAAGTGGCAATGAGGCAGAGGCTAAAGGACTGTGGCTACACCAATCACACAGACAATAACAACAAACGTTTTAAGATGGCGGACATAGGGAGCGGTCAACAAAGGCTTCCAAAATGTCGGACGAACCCATTAGCACAAAGCAAATTCAAAACAGCGCAGTGGATGAATACACGACTCTCAAGGCGCATTTTTTTTTTAATTGAATTACCCAAAGCACTCGAATTCCTCTCACAAAACAAATGAAGTAAATGCAGGAATACAGATTTACTCTAAATATACCAACAATGCAAAGAATTTTATGTTAGGGAGATGGAAAACGAAATTACTATGAGCTACGCTTTTTCTCTTTTTATTTCTCGCGCGGAATTAATGCCGTCCGCTGCCTACACGCTAGCAAGACAAGGGAACAGATTCGTGATGTCCTGAAGGGACTGAATTTACATTACTTAAAAATGCAAATTATTATGAAATTAACTATTGCTGTTTGTTTGCTATTTTAATGACACGGGATTTTGATATGATTCTCGCTATCTGAACACTTATTAACTCGGTTCTGCTCGATCGAACCTCTGGGTAGTGGCGAACGCAGTTACTGATTTTGAAATTCAATGAACTCCGCAAATTTTGCCCCTACCTACGAGAGACACTTTAGGCACACTTTCTCCATTCTTTGTCGTGCACTAGTTAACTCGTTCAAAAATCAATATCATGCATTAATCCTTGGCTGGGGGAAATAGCAAAATATTAA
>NC_089750.1:53417296-53439796 GCF_040412425.1 Macrobrachium rosenbergii
TAAGGCTAACGAAGACAGGTTTAAACAGAAAAAGAAAGATTGACTCAAAGAAAATGGTTATTTTTGGAGTAAAATTCCTATGGCTGAGGATGCTGAGCTGGGGACCTGACAGAGTGGGTGGGGGAGGGGTGTGAGTGGGTTTGTGGGGCTGGTGGGCGGGAGGACGGGCGGGCGGTGGGTGGGGATAGTTTCTTTTCTAAAGTTTCATTAGAGTTTCCGGGTGAGTGTTACTCAAGATCTGGACTGAAGTGAGGCGGGATCCATTACAAATGTTCACGCCCCAACAAAAACCCATTTGAGAAGCGAAGAGGGGCCGCGGCAGAAAACTTAAGCTAAATGTATTTTCTTGTGGCGGCCAAAGAGTGCAGACGAGAGCGGCCCGAACCATCGCTGGGGGTTTTAGGAGGAAGATAAAGATGAAAAAGAAGAGGAAGAAGAAGGAGAAGACGCTTGGGCAAACGCCGAGAAATTAGAAGGAACCGGATCGCTCTCGTAAAGGAGAAGTTATATATATATATATATATATATATATATATATATATATATATATATATTATATATATATTATATATATATATATATATATATATATATATATATATATATATATATATATATATATATATATATATATACTGTATATATATATGTATATATATATATATATATATATATATATATATATATATATATATATATATATATATATATATATAATATTATATGTATATATATACATTTATATGTACATATATAGTGAAAAATATTATTCCTTTAATTATGCTTCTTAAAACTCATACGCATTTTTAGTTTTTGATAAGTACAGTTTGTGACAAATCGTGGATTAATTTGGGAGAATCAGACATGTTATAGAGGTGAATGACTACACATTGAAAGTGGAAGGTTATATGCATTAAGATACCTTGTTTCCAAGGAGCAATACTAAAATTTTGATTTCAGTTATCTAGTCACAATTACCGGCGATATTTCAGGATAAACTACAATATCTTTGAGAGTTTTTTAAAAGTATAAAAATGGAAAATTCCCTACAGTTTCAGGATCTTATTCAAGTGGATTTTAAGCGATAAAATTTGAAGCTTACGTGATTTTCCTGTCAAGTTTTATAATTTCGAGAAGCTCTTTGGATCCACAACCATATTTTATAAGGGCACATAAAGCAGAAAACTAAATATTTAAAATTTCACTAGATATGAGATATCTTTGTTCCAAAAAGCAATACGTAAAGAAATTGATTTCTGCTGTCTACTAACCATATGTAGGTTGCCCAAAAGTATGTTAGTTTTCCCCTTCAAAACATTGCTGGGGAACACACATCTGTAAATTGATGTTGTTCGGATCACCTGACAGGACAAAAGGTGAGAGGGTTTTGGAAAACGGTGAAAAAAGGGATAAAAATATAAAAGACTCTAAGTACGAGATAGAAAACTATATCGTTTAAGAAGATAAAAGGATTAAAATGTTTTTTGAAAATTTGTGAGAAGAGCAGTTACTCAACCTTTAAGAATTGGTTTTGTAAAGAATGGTCAATTTAACCAGTAAAATTAGGTGCTAATAGCAAGTTTCAGCGCATGTAATCAACGGTAAAATTGCACATGCGCACAAGATTCACATGACTACTGAAAAGTTCATTTCTAGCCTCTACTGACATAAACATCCGTGTACCATATACACATATATTTTATAAATATTTATGTACAATATATATACATATATATATGTGTATATATATATATTTACACATATATTATATATATATATGTATATAAATGTGTATGTGTATAACTGAATAAAAAAAATATGGAACGTGATGAATATATAAATAATAAAGACAAAATCCACGAAAGAAAGAGAAACAACGGAGTGTTGCAAGGCCTTTCAACTTATCGTCCTTTACTTGGCAGAATGAATATAAATATAAGCTTACAAAGAAAGCTCATACAAATGACAGGTAGGGATTGCAAAGGAAAAAATATGTACTTGAAATCCAACACAACTGAAGGATTAGTAGCACTGCCAAAACAGGGTTAAATATTTAAGAGGTTTAGAACCATTCAGAAGTAGGGACAGGACAATTAAAAGATTATACAAGGAGGTGACTGACCACCAAAAAATGTTATAAAAGTACAACTCAATAATTCTCTCTTTTTTGTAAACAATAACAATTTTTACAAGATGAACATTTAAAAAAAAATTATATTAAACACGTGAATACATAGAAAATATATATAAGGCAACTAATTTGTAATTAAGTCAATGATTTTATCTTTTGGGTCATTCTTGAACATTTTTCTAATACAAGAGTCCAAATAAATCATGCCAAGGCTAAGGTTAAAATTGCAGCCGGAAGTAAGCTGTATAATAGCAGATTCCAAAAGATTTCTTGAAGAGAAATCTTTCGATCTAGCAATTACTGAACTTTCAGTCCAATTTATCCTGTGAGAGTTTTCAATTAAATGAATGAATATAGCATTGGATGTTTGCCCAGTTTTGACAGAATACTTATGTTGCTTAATACGTACATCTAAATCTTTGCTAGATTGGCTATTATAAAAAGAGGGGCAGTCCAAAATGGAATTTTACATATGTTGTTGTTTTTTCTTTATGACTATTTTTTAGTAACATTCCTTTTAGTATGTTATATAGGAAAATGTGTATATATATATATACATATACATATACATATATATATATATATATATATATATATATATATATATATATATATATATATATATATATATATATATATATATATATATATAAATATATATATATATATATATATATATATATATATATATATATATATATATATATATATATATATGTACACAAACATATTATGAACATATAAACTGCAATTTTACTAGACAATAATGAATAGTGGATGACTTCGAATACGTTAAAATGCCGAAGACTTTAATATAGGTCAGCGAAATCTATTAGGGGAAAATAAATGTTTCCCTGTTATGCACAGCTTTGAAAATAACTTTTGATATTTGGTATGCCGAAAGACAAAGGAGGAGGAGGCGACCCCTGTCATTTTTCCATTCGGAATTCGCATGAAACATAAAGGGATCAAAGTCACGTTCTTTTTTTTCAGTATTGCAAAACTGGTTATTTTGATAACTGCAATTATGGTAAAACTTAGCAATTTCCCTTTAGCGTTCCAAATTAAAGCAAAAATATTTTGATTAGAAAGGATCCACACTTGAGAATCTTAAATGTCATCTTTTCTTAACAACTTGCTGTTTACAATCACGCACGTACATATATACATACGTACATACACACGCAAATACACTCGCACTCATATATATATGTATATATATGTGTGTGTGTTTATATATATACATACATAATACATACATACACACACATATATATATATATATATATATATATATATATATTCAAAGTTTCGGCAATAGGGGTTTTACAGCCGTGTGCCTTTCCTGCCACAAACCCTCACCATTCATCCGGGCTTGGGATTGGCATAGAATAGTGATGGCCTGTAGCCCCCATGACTAGGGACAGGGGAGGGTGAAGGCTGAAAGGAAATAAGCAAATCTGAAGACAAATAATATATATATATATATATATATATATATATATATATATATATATATATATATATATATTTATATATATATATTTATAGTGTGCGTGTTTATGTAATATATATATTTATATATATAAGTATATATATACACACACATATATATATATATATATATATATATATATATATATATATATATATATATATATATATATATACATACATAAGGCTTTTCTCTTACATGAGGTGGCTCTAGATGGCATTAACATTCCATTTTCTCACCAACACCTTTTAGGATGCGGTTCCTAATTTTTTGTACTTTCTTCACATATAGAGTGAGTGTGTTAGTGCTTGTGTGCGTGTGTATGTAAGCAGCTTAAACAAATGCAGTAGAAACAATTTGCTATTACTGTTGTGGTGATAATATGTAGCATTTTAGAGTGTCATTGCCTTCAAGATCCTAATATGCCATGTCTTAAGAAAGAAGACCACTTAGAGGGAGTTGTGTACCGGCTAGGAGAGGATACTCTACTAGAATTGTGGATTAAATAAATTTGGCTAGAATCAGTGCCACTCTGGCTTCTAAGTCCCCTTAAGATACTTGAATCAACGATCTAAGGATGTAAACAGCAGTAATTACTCTCTTGGCTTTCTTGAGTCAACACTTTAAGGATGTAAATGGTAGTAATTTCTCTTGACTTTTCAATGAAATCAACCCATATTTGAAGAAATAACTTTTTTGTTAAAAAAAACAATTGGAGTCCTATGTCCATCTCAAATCCAATCGTAAAGAAACAATGAATACGAAAGCGAATAAAAAGGGAGGAACGGTAGAACAGCCTTTTAATGACTGAGAGACCACGAAAGTCAAGGAAAACTTTCCAAAGCTTGGCAATAAATAAAATAAAAAAAAAAAAATGAAAAAAAAAAAAACACCAGAAACAAGCTGGGTATGAAAGCCATTGACTTGTTGAAGAGATGAAGCCTGCTATCCTAGATTCCAATATCATAATGGTTTATGAAGAGAGAATGGACGTTCATTAACTTTAAGGATGTGAATATGTTTTGCCATAATAAATACGAAATGAAATGTGTATTTGCAATGGCTAAAGTGCGCTGGATGCTTTTGACCCCTAATGAAACAACGATTAAACTGCGTTTGTAGTGATTGGTTGTTTCATCAAGAAATTGAAGCCTGTGTGTTTGCGTGCGCGCGTGTGTGTGTGTATGTTTATTTAGAAGGAGCATTACTATAACTGTATGAATGGTTAAACTAAAGCTCTTTCAACATTTAGGGATACTCTCTGCTAACGAGGTTTTCGGGGGAAAACGAGAAAAAGTAATTGCAGGATGTTAAATGAGGCATATTTTCACATGATTTATAACATCAAGTTTAGTAAGGAGAAATTATGCTAACAGGAGTTGCAAAATGAGAGGTATTGACTGTGAAGATAATTGTGCTCAGTGACTGAATGAGTACTTTACCTCTATCTCTATACACACAAATGTATATACATACACACACTTATATATATTTTTTCCTAGAAATATCGTGCCGACAGCTGTATGCATACCTACACAAACACATTTAGTCATATATATATATATATATATATATATATATATATATATATATATATATATATATATATGTTATATTTATTTATTTATAATATGAGTATGTGTTTATGCAAACATGCACAAAACTTTAATCCCCCGATATTTCAAGGGAAAATTTAAGAATTCTTTGACGTTTTATTATCAGTTAAACTTTTTTTCTAGTAAAACATAACCGAGTCACTTTGCGATAGACACTAAATTAGAATATTACCGATAGGATTTGACTCTTTGATGTCTTTGGCAATGAATGAATACAGCCGGGAATCAATAACAAACAAAAGTGATTAAAGCAGAAGTATTTCAGTGTTCACAAAAGAATAATCATTTCAGAGAATATGTTTTGCAGTGTCTGGTGCCTTTATTTATGCCTCTTTGCAGTTTCCTCATATTCCTTGAAGTGTGAAATGCAACAGAAATAATAATAATAATAATAATAATAATAATAATAGGTTCTATTGAATATTATTGCTGCTTCAGCTGCATTTATTTTGTAGAAGACTTTTTCTATTTTCCTTTTGACTTCTCTTCAGTGGAGGTGCGTGCTAATGCTCGCCTATATTTGTCATTTCATGGGGAAAAGTCAAAATCTGGATTCTGCTTCTTTATTTATTCTATAAGTTAGTTATATACAATTGTTGCCGCGACGCGTTTCGAGACTCTTCTGTCAATAAGCTAGTAGAGGACTGGCAAAGGTCCTTCTGAATTTAAACGGCTTCAGCGGGGTCATGGATGGCGAATTCTGATTGGTTGCAGTGAACTTCAAGCCAAATTTCTGCGGCGAAGCTCGATCCTGACAGATCTTCGCAACCTGGGAATATCATTCATTCCAGCGTTCCCATTGGCCTGCCGTTGCGTGATGTCATGCCGGCTGACATCATCCTTAGTTTGGCTGCTATTGGGCTGCGGATGAATGATGTCATTATCTACTCTTTCTGTCTAGTCGGGGATTGTCTCGAAGGGCGCCTCGCTCATCATCTCCATTTTTCAGGGTTGTCGTTTTGTATTCGTTGGTGGGTGTTCTGCATTATTCTTCTTAAATTCGTGGGTAGGAGCGATGCCTCCTGCGTCGTATTCATTGTTGTTTTCTCTCGGCAATGAAGAGAAGTCCGCAATAAGGAAAATAGAAAAATACAAAATAAATGCAGCTGAAGCAGCAATAATATTCAATAGAACCTGTTTGAAAAGGGTCTGCTGCCAATTATAATAATAATAATAATAATAATTAACCTGTTTGTTTGAATAACCTATTATTATTATTATTATTATTATTATTATTATTATTATTATTATTATTATTATTATTATTATCAAAACTTCACACTGTGGAGAGATGTATAATTATCACTCATTTGAAAAACATTCTTATTATTCTCCGGACTTTGACCTTGAAAAACCTTGACAATGATCGAAATTCGTTGCACCATGATGGGGTCTCAAGAGTTCTAAAGCACACCCATACACACATGCACGCACAAGCTAAATAAAAGTGCTGGTTCAGCAAAAAAAAAAAAAAAAAACACTGAATACCTTACTCTAGAATTAATTATCATACGCCAAGTATGCCAGTACTCATTTAATCCAGTAGTTTAATTAATAGCATTATGTAAAGTGGCAATAAAAAGAGATTACAGGTAGTAGGGTGTTTTCATTACAGAAATTCGCTTCTATTTTTTTTCCTCTAAATTTTCTACGACTTTGAGCTGGGATAATTTCAGCTCCTTCGAAAACATAACATTGGAATCTGAACAACAGAAGAATAATGAAAAGGAACAAATGTTTGAAAAAGCTAACAGTATTACTACAGCACCAGACTACACATCTACATAAACATACATTTAAATAAACGTACTCAGAAAACCAATAACAGCCAAGGAAAATCACTAAATATATTGCTTTTAGATTTTTTCCAGTATATCAGACATTATCTAATGGAGACCTCACCCAGATTTTCATATATATATTATTATTATTATTATTATTATTATTATTATTATTATTATTATTATTATTATTCAAAACTGTAAATAAATAGAAATTTCACTGAGAGCCTGGTAGTCTTCTCTCTCCACGATTCTTGTTTTTCTCCCCTGTAAGTTCAATGAGATAGAAAGGATAATGCACTGATAAATTGCTGTGGGCTCATCAGAATTCCTATATCATTTTTAAAATGGTCTCTATTGTTGTAATGCATGTGGAAAAAGTCTGAAAGTTTTGGCTATTTATTCGTAAAAAAAACCAGTGAACATTAATTGCCCCACATTCCAGAATAACTCACCTTGGCACATACCAAAAACATGTCTACATTTTGTTCTCTGACACTCCCAACTCGCAGACGCTTAGCCCCTCGCACACAAACAAGTTCGCGCATGCCCAGAAGAGACACACCCACGCTGTTCCTATTTTTGGAACCGCCGTATTCATTCATATTACTCACCGGAGGGAGCTCATATCCTCTCGCGCCAGAGCTCGCGGGGTTCAGGGCTTACCGCCACCTTTCACAAAGAATCACCTGTGATATTTAGTTCCGAGCGACGCCCTCCGCTGCCGAGGCGCTCCCGTCAACGTGATGCGCTGGAAATGTCACAGGGCCGAGGAATATATGGAAGGCAGGTTTGGGCGTAGTTTTCGTCGGAGTAATTAGGTTGCAATTATCTGCATGACGGGGCCTGTCACTTTCCGGGCTATTTTTAGCGGGGCTCGTTCTTTCATTCTTTTATTACTGAGAGAGAGAGAGAGAGAGAGAGAGAGAGAGAGAGAGAGAGAGAGAGAGAGAGAGAGAGAGAGAGAAGTGGAATGGATGCAACTATTGAATTTTGTTCATTCACAGATAGATAGATAGACAGATAGATAAATAATAATGGTAACTTCATCTGAAGAACGTAACAGATTGAATGAACAGCCACACACGCACACACACACAAACAGAGAGAGAGAGAGAGAGAGAGAGAGAGAGAGAGAGAGAGAGAGAGAGAGAGCTCTTACTAATGATTCGTCCACTTACAGATAGACTGATAACTATATAGATTGGAGACAGTATTCTATAATAAATTTAATTTTAACGAATCGCCATCAGAGAAATGTAAGAGACTGAATGAGCAGTCAGGCAGAGAGAGAGAGAGAGAGAGAGAGAGAGAGAGAGAGAGAGAGAGAGAGAGAGAGATATGTCACACCAGTTAAACGCACAAAGGCCAAATACTTCACAATAATGAAAATCTGCAACATTTATGTATCTCCTTTACTGCGCGTCCTTCAGCTGGCGCGACCGTCTGTTGGAAGTAAGCTTTTAGAGCCCTTCCTCTGAGAGCTCTTCCTCCTCCCTCTGCATACCTTCAGCGTCGGCGTTTGCATCATAAAGCTCTCTTTCACCCGAGCAGCTTCTTCTTAAGTGCAAGGCATAAAGCCCAGTTTTATGGCGACGCGGCTGGATTTGATGCGTCGTCGAAACCTTCGTTAAGCATTGCGGTGACACACGGAGCTTTGGAATGGAGCTTCTACAGATGGAGCTCGCGGATGGAGCTCATGAAGATGGAGCACACTTCACTGAGGGGGAAAAGCCTCTTTTATGTGAGATGCTCCTAGTTTTGCTGTCGTGATGTAATCAGAATTTTTTGTATCAAAAACTTCTCAGGATATAAACATTGATTTCTTGGCTTTTGCGCAGTTTCAAAGTCGGTGAATATTAGAGTCATTACTTCGCCTTCCCTAAATCCATCAGTTTATCAGTAAATTGTTTAACTTCTCTCTTTCTCTCTCTCTCTCTCTCTCTATATATATATATATTATTTATATATACACACATATATATAGGCACGTACACATATATACATACACACACATATATAGGTGTGTGTGTGTGTGCATGAATTTTTGTTACATACTCGCAGAACTTTTTTAAATACCAAGTCACAATTATCGTTTAATGTCGAATTAACTATACCCCGGGAATAACTTACACCTAAGGGGAATTATAATTGATTAGTGGTTCTGTGCCGGTCAGGGTCCATACCATGGTCTGGTCTAGAAACAACTATGGACAATGACTTTGGCCACCAGGCTATCAAGAGAAATCTCTCTCTCTCTCTCTCTGTCTCTCCCCTATATATATATATATATATATATATATATATATATATATATATATATATATATATATATATATATATATATTTATATATATATATATGATGTATGTCTAATAAATAACGAGACTGTGATTACACACAGTAGAAGCAGTCAGAACCGGTCATAACTGCGTGCGTGGTGGCTTTAGCACCGTGCCACTTTTATCTTTTTCCAAAAGTGAAATCAGTGCTTATTAAAGGAACACTTTTGGGTCAGTTGATGTTGTAAAGAAGAAAACGGCGGAAGTGTTGAAACAGCTGACAGAAATTGATTTCCTCCATGCCTTCGACAAGCGGAAAAGAACACTGCCGCAATATATTAGTGCAAATGGGAAGTATATTGAAAGGGACAAGCATTTGATTTGTAATACATATAAATAAAGGTGAGTTATTTAACAGGTCTCGTTATTTAATAGACACACCTCGTATATATATGTGTATATATATATACATGTATACATATATATATCACTATAAATAAATTTTTCATGTTATATATATTAATGTTAATGTAATTCATACTTAAATTAGAGTGTGAGTTTCAGCATCCAGGTAACTTGAACTCACAGGCAAGATGCATGAGTTCCACAGTTTGGAAAAAACTTTGTTTTTTGTGCCACCCGCTGTCGGCCTCCAGAAATCTTTCATAGAAAACTCTCTCGCGCATCAATAGATACATCAGAAATTACTTTATTACATGTTAATCTAAATGCTAATTAAATGTCAGGATAAGATTCAGCCCTGAAGTGGTTTGAGCTCGCATCTAAGATGTACTGTACTGGCACTGTTAAGGCAGAAAGCACTTTTCCCTTCCACTTCGAGGTCAGTGCCTTGCTACTGTCTATCAGCCTCAAGCTTCCTTTCATAGAGCACTCTCTCGCCTGCCATTGTAGATGACACTGGAAGTTGCAGCTTTATGTGAGACATATGAAAGTTAATGCAACTGGCAATTAAATGAGAGAATAATTCTCAGCCCTCATGTGGTTTGAACTCCAATCCAAGATGCGCAGGAGTTAAGAGCACACATGATTTCAAAACATGCCAGCGGATAAAACACGTCTCTGCTTAAAGGTTAGTGCCTCACGCATATGTGCCTACCTGCAGAGTTCCTTCATGAAAAGCTCTTCCTTGTCTGTATCTGACATCATAATGCACTTTTTTTTTTTTACAGGATATATGTGAATGTTAATGCAGATGGCAATTAAATGAGAATACGTTTCATTCCTCAAACAGTTAGAACTTGCACCCAAGATGCATAATCGTTACAAGCACACACCATTACCGAACTTGTTAATGGAAAAAAACACTTTTTCTCACTTTGAAGTCAGTACCATGTACTGTACTGTATATGTCTACTAGCCGTCGACCTCGAACACTTTTTCGATTACCATCATATAAAATTTTAAAAGGGATTTATAAAGTTAAATCGTTATAATAACACCTATTATATTTCTGAGCCAACCTACAGTACTATTCACACAAATTTTCGTGTTAGCTTTTGCTTAGTTTGATGGCTGTTGTGTTGTTGTGTTTCCTCTCTTTTGTGCCTGGCATTTGATAACCTTTACACTGATTGTTTTGAACAGGTCCCTCCTACCCATCATGTTCCTCTGCAATTTTAATTAACTAATATTTTTACATATGAACATTCCTCACTTTAGTCTTTGTTAATTTCACCTTCGCCACAGGTAATGGTAATAATAACAGCGTTAAGCAGTTAGTAAATGAAAAATCCGTTGCGTCCTGTGAGTAATTACGCATCTTTGTAATGTCTCTCAATCTAATGGAAAGAGGAGAAGAACAGTATGGCCATATGTCTAGTCCTTTGTGCCTAGCTCATAACCAGTGAGAGCCCCCAAAAGACGAATGTGCAATGGGAATGTAGATTAATGGTTAAAAATAATGTGGACCATCGTCACGTGTTAACAGATTCTGGCCAAAAGTATTGAAGCCGCTGAGAACCATTGTACGTTTACAGTGTGTTGGAGCTAGAAATGGAAAACCCAGCTAAATAATGAAGGTTAAAACAAATAGTGAGACAGGTTTAAGGAGGCAAGCCGTGACCTGGGATCAAGTATGCATCCCAGGGAAAATTTAGAAAGGGGCGCCTTGTTTCTTTGCTCATGTAATTATGCAAAAATGGGACTCATTAAGATATGACTGGAGACCAATTTTGCTTGACAGAGCATTAGATAAATTTATGTGGCACAGCATTTTAGTTTTTCCTCTTCCTTAGATCTTGTATGAACTCCTTTTGTTCCCACTGTGTATATATTGTTGTAGAAATGTGGTTAGTATTAGTATCTCTGATAAGACTAGATTAGTTATGTACCAGATACAGAAATCATTTAGCCTCTTTTGACTTCCAGGCCCTGTTTTCCTTTTTTTTATAAGTCTTGATGCCAGTAATACTGCATGACGCACAACAGCAAATAAGTCTGTGTCCGGCGAGATTTTGGAAAAGTAATATAAAATCACACGTAGTTCTGCGCCTTCCTTTGTAAACTTGCTTTACCCATCAGTAGCCGTGTACTGAGGCTGGTTAAATCTCTTTTTGGGTTAGAAAGTAGGTTTTCCAAGGTAGTCTGTACTGCGGCCATTACTAAGTCTAAAGTATGCCTTGTGTATCAAGCCCTGTTAAAAATAATGGTACCATATGTGCCTTAAGCAAACATGTTTCTATTATATTGCATTTTCAGTGTCCCAAAAATGCTTCATTTACTTTAATGTGCTAAGCAATATTTTTGGCAGCAGAAAAAGATTAGTACAGGTTTTGTTAATGCAGTTGTGCAGTGATTTCAGATAACACGCTGGTGCCATTCTTTAAAGAGATCCAACTGCCCCTTTGTGTTCTTTCATGTGTTAACTGGGGAAAAAGCTCTAATGAAGTGTACTTTTATTATTTCATATGGTAAATGTCCTATCAAGAAAACTTGTTAATTAGAGAGAGCGGCCAGTTTTTAAGAATTCCTGCAAGTATCTTTTACCGGCTATTAAATTTTATATTTCTTTCAAATTTTAATTTTGTTTATTCCTTTAATTTGGAGTTATTACATTTTCGTGTTCAGAGTAATTTCCTTTCCAGTTCCTTCGGGCATTCTTTGTTGAGTGTTGTCTTCTGTTTCTTACATTTTTGCTTTGTTTATGCTGTTGTGCTTAAAGTAAGGGTTAGTATCGTGGTTATTCATCTTCTGTTTATGAGCTGTGAAAACTCACAGTGCCTCTTTCCCTAAACAAGATTGTTTTCAGTCTTTGCATGTGCCGTTTTGAGAACGAAATTCAGTTAGAGAGAATGCAACGTAAAGAGGTCTAAGACTGTTGATGATGAAATACCGAGGTTCAGGTCAGAGAAAGTGAAAGGTGAAGTTCACAGAATAATTTATTTCGTGAAGGTGAAGCTAATGAAATCATTTATTTTCAAAGCCCAAAGAAATTCTATAAGCTGAGGAGGAGATGAAAGTCTCTGGATGAATAAAATCTAATCATGATTTTGAATGGAGAATCCAGGTGGGAGTAAGGATAGGAATAACCTATTCTTCTACAGGATTTGAAACGGAAGATGTAACAACATCGTCTTCAACGGCATGTCCTCAAGAACTGTGGATTGGAAGGGAATAGTGAACCTATAGAAGATAATGAAGTAATCAGGTGAATAAATATGAATACTGCAGGACTGTAAGGAGTGGTGGTCTCTTGCTTGTAGCCGAGTCTGTTATAATAATTCTGTTATTGTGTTACACTGTTATTGGTTTCGGGAGCCCAATTTTTCAGTGTTCGATATATCATTAGTATTATTACTAACATTTTTATTTTACTAAACAACTCTGGGTTAAATCTAAAGGAAAAGTATTTAAATGAAATCTGAAAAATTTCACAATATAATGCTTGCATATTTAAAATTCATTGTTTGACAATTTCAGTGATGTAGATTATGTGACATGATGTCGAAATTGGAGTTTGCTGAAAAATGAGAAGTACTTCTCGAGTTCAGTTTGTTTGCAATTTATCATCTACATCATGCTGGTAAATAAAAGGCTTTAAACTGATGTGAGTTCATATGAAAACTAAATATTAAAGCGAAATCTCCTCTGCCACAAGATTAGAAATTTGTAAAAGCTTTGCAAGTTTGAGACAAGAGTTTCATTTCGTTAATATTCATTATACAAGTTTCTATATCTTCCACTGATGAAGCAAAGCATATATTCGGGAACTGGAGATGAGTGTAAGTATACACACACACACACACACACACACACACACACACATATATATATATATATATATATATATATATATATATATATATATATATATATATATATATATATATATATATATATATATATATATATATATATATATATATATATATATATATATATATATATATATATATATATATATATATATATATATATATATATATATCAATGAAAGGGGACGACTTAAACAGACTAATTTCAACATTTTTCTTAATTCCAACATTTCGTAACAGTACCTTATTACATCCTCCGAATATCTCTCTCGTTACTAAGGATTCCCAGACGTAATGAGGTATTATGATGAAACGTCGGAATGAAGAAAAATGTTGAAATTATCTTGTCTCCTTTGTTCACCCTTGCAATGATGCCTCCCATTGGTCTTTCTTCACCTGCTACCACCTTCGTCACATATTTTATATATATATATATATATATATATATATATATATATATATATATATATATATATATATATATATATAGATATATGTGCATATATATATATATATATATATATATATATATATATATATATATATATATATATATATTTAAATACACTTTTTATATATATCTGTATTTTTTATATATACATACTGTATATATACATATATATATATATATATATATATATATATATATATATATATATATATATATATATATATATATATATATATAGACAAAATGACTAGGAAAGAGAAACAATGGAGTGCTTCACTCCATTGTTTCTCTTTCCTTCGTGGATTTTGTCTTTATATTCATCACGTTCCATATTTTCGTGATCCAGTTATACACCCACACATACACACACACACGCACAAACTTTATCTTCAGAATAACTCACGGGAATTGTTAAATACTTTACACGCCGCTCAGCATCACAGGCTTACCGATTATATTTAATTTTATTAGTTGCAACATATTTCAATTTTGATTTGTTTACTCTTTTCCTCCAACTTTCTTCTTATGTTTATACAGAGTTGGGCCGTCACCTCATGGTACAATATTTAAGCACACACACACACATATATATATATATGTATGTATTTGTGTGTGTGTTTGTTATTTGTGGATGTTCTTATAAAGACGTAAGAAATGCATATGACATCTACTCATTTTTAACAGAACTCGTTTTTATTGTCTTAACCAGATGAACTGCTATAAATATTAGGTAAAAGAAACCGCATGAACATACATTTCTGTAATATCTACATAAATTAGGTAAACAAACTTAACATTCCCTAACTGTTATCTTTGTACATTAGATCTGATAATCCCATGAATTACGTTTCCATTAATTTGACAGAGCGGGGTCGAATAATCGTCCTCAGGTAGGTCAATTTATTTTTCAGGGATGCCGAAAAATTTATTCATATCAATTTGACGGGATTTATTTTACATCTAAACAATTAACTTGCTCTCTGTTTCATCCATGTTTTGATTATTTTCACATGTAGGTTTAACAGGTCCAGCAAGTGAATTAATTTCTGTTTCAGAAAAGCTGAAAAATCACAGAACTAAAATGAGTTTGCCGGGCGTTGCAACTTGCACACCAAAGGCTGACTGAAATTCGTCACCTGTTAAACATATAAATCTCAATGTAAAAGTTATCAGCTGGTGTATATTGTTCGTAGAGCTTCAAAATATGGAAAAGCAAATGTAGGGATGGGAGAAAATTAATATAGTGGGAAAAAGAATACATGTGGACGCCTTTATTTAAATGTCTGAATTCAGGTGAATTTAACATCAGTCTTTCCCAAGTTCGTTTTCCCCGAGGAATTGAATTTCAAGTCTGACTGCTTTAGTTTTCGTTTTGTCCATCTACATCTTTACTATACAATTGTAATAACTATATAAACAGAATGTCATGATATGAAACCTGATGAAAGGGAACCAATTATCAAAGATAAAAATAAGGTGAGGGGGAGGAGAGGGAGAGTAAGAGATATCCTATTATCGCCGAAAAAGAGGATATATACGTGGAATCTTGCTTTGCTCCCTCCCTTCCCCCATACCCCTGAAAAAAAAGGAAATGAATCATGTTGTTCCCATATCTAATATCTCAAACCATCAAAGAAAGACGGACAGGTGGTGCTTGACGAAACGAGACCCAAAGGAAATAAAAAAAACAAAAGCAAAGGAAACACTCTGGAGTGTCGATGCAGATTTGAGGTATACTACGAGGCTCTGAATTCCAGAGCTCCTTGAATGCCACGCGCGAATTACCATACCAGAGGAAGGCAATCTGCAAGACGGGCTTTGCACCGCCTGTGTTTGTTAGGCAGAGCTCAGTGGAGCAGTTTACATCAGATACGTCAAGAAATATGCAGCAGAATGTTTTCACAAACGACGCAGAAACGTTGGAGAAGAATAAGCCTAAAAAGTTGTTTAATAATATAAAAATAAAAATTAAATTTTTTTATTTTGCCTTTTATGATTACCGTTTTTTAGTCAAAGGTTTGACAACAGACAAAATAGACAAAATACTTATCATCATAACAAATGCTAATTTAGTTCATTATCCTGTTATACATACATAATCTTCTTACGTATAACATTCGGTAACGTTCACCTACTAATACTTTGAACTGGATAACTGAAGTATAACTGAACCCCATTACCTAACTCATATAAAACGAAACTTAAACAATTATCAGCTATCGCTTGTTATTCACAAAGCTGTGAATAAGGAGAAACACACGAAGAGATGGAAGGAAATATTGCCGGGAAAAAATACAAGTGAAAGTATTTATTTAAATAGCTGAATTCCAGTGAAATTTAAACATCAGTTTTTACCAAAATAAATGAGATCGGTTTTCCGAGCTACTGAACTTGTCTGAGTGCTTTAGTTATCGCTTTGTTGACTGCAATCTTTATTATACAAATATAAGAATAGTGTACCGATTTTAAATAAAAAAAAACTAGAACCAATTATGAAAGATGAAATCCAGCAGAGGAGGCGGAGCTGAAGATTGTGAAATTTCTCGTTATCGCAGAAAACGAGGAGATTACATGAACTCTTTGCACCACCCTCCCCCTTCCCCTCCCCTCACCACTCCCCTCTCCCCCTCAGGAAAAAATGGAAGCTAAATGATATTCCTATATGCCATTTATGAAACCAACAAAGAAAGACGGACAGGTGTCTCTTGAAGAAAGGAGAGCCAAGTGAAAGCGAAACACAAGCAAAGGAAGCACTCTGGAGTGTTGATGCAGATTTGAGGAATATGACGAGGTTCTGCCTTCCAGAGCTCCTTGAATGCCACGCACGAATTACCATCTCAGAGGAAGACAATATGTGTTTGTTAGGCAGAGCTCAATGGAACAGTTTACATCAGATATGTCGGGAAATGCGCAGCAGGATGTTTTCACAAACAGGGCAGAAACCTGGTGGGAGAAGAAGTTCTTGGTATGATTAAAAAACGGAAGTTAATATTTCTTCTTCGTTTTATTATTAATTTTCTTTGGTCGAGGTTTTTAAAAGAAGGCGGGCAAATTAAACAAAAGCTTTGTCATTGTGTCAATTAACTCTTCAATAACGTTTTATCAAATAAAATATCGACGTTGAAGATCAATGGAAGATTTTGCCTAAAAAGCATTGGAAATAAGTCTTAGAATTCTTACCCAAAAGGGAAAAGGAAAAGTCCTTTCATCGAAAACATTTAACTGCAGATTTAACGTACTGACTCAGTTCTGTCTGTGTGCGTCCTGACAGAAAGAGGAAACCGAACAATAAAGGAAAAATGCTGTATATATATATATAATATATATATATATATATATATATATATATATATATATATATATATATATATATATATATATATATATATGTATATATATATTGTTACATACTGAGGCCAGTTGGGAGAACGGAAATGGTTATTTCAATTAACTGCCTTGAAAGCCAACACAAAGTGCTCAGAATGTAAGGGATAAATGGAATGAATAAACTGACTTATCTTGATATCACATCTAAGTAAACGGAGAATTGGAGGTCGCCATGGGGAAAAATTAACCAGTTATTTAATTTAAACCAAATTTACTTACAAATGAAGCAATCAGGAAATTAATATGAAAAGGCTGACCAAGCAGCAAGCAAGCACATACAATGTGCAATAAAATTAGGCAATGCGTAGCAAATTGCTGAATCTGAAAGCTAAGGCCCTCAAAATAGTTTAACATGCAAATGAACGTGAAGGTTGCTACCGGTTAAATGATTTTTGGTTGTTAACGCAACTTGATTCATTAAGTGGGGAACTGTCCAGTGCCCCTGACTGCTAATCAGAAGACTTGCACGTGGCAGGATGGCAGTTAAACTTCTATGCTAGTTTTGGATCACAAGGCAGGGCAGACCTCTCAAAGGGCTGGATAACATGGTTCTGGAAGAGAATTCCATGTTACCATTCAAAACTAATTATTTTCTCTCACATGAACTTAGTTAGAACTAATTTAATTTGAGCTTGGGACAAGTCATGAGGGCAAAGGGGCTGCTAGGTCTGATTTGACAAAGGAGGGCTTTGTTTAGGAGAATAAAAGTTGAAAATATTGAAAATGAGAGGAATTCACGAGGAGAAACAGAAAACTGGCGGTGGACCGAGTGCTTCCAGACATACCTTATTCCTTTTGTGCAGTGAGCTCGTTGCAGAAGACGAATTTCGGCCGCAGGAGTCTCGCGGTCCGTGCCAACTCAGAGAGAAAGACCCACACCAACTTTATGCTGTAATGCTCGGGTAAGGAGTGTTTTTTGCCCAAGTCGCAGGGCATTGTATCCTCTTTGTTGTTTGGTTTGGAGCACTGGACATCGGCGATCTGAAAGCAGTCACACTGCCAGCGAAGGGTCACAGGGAAAATGGGTCTTATAGTTAAGTCCTTTAGGGTTAGAATAATAGCCCACTTACGGCCCGGATTCGCCCTTGTGTCCCTAACGGCTATCTAACCCCCCAAAACATCCAATGCTGGAGTTAAGAGGTCGGTATTGTTTTCCCCCGAAGTCAGGTGATATTGGGGGTTTCCTACATTACTTCACCCCCTTAGTGGAGTTTCCTCCAGCCGCGCAATTAAATTCTACTTCATAGCTGACCGACGGAGAGACGAATTTTTATAAATACGGAAGAATATGTGTGTATATATATATATATATATATATATACATATATATATATATATATATATATATATATATATATATATATATATATATATATATATATATATATATATATATATATATATATATATATATATATATCCGAGACCCGGCAGTACCAATCCATTTACCACTTATAAATTCCCCTTCGGTGATAATTTCCCATCGGGGATATTCCCCAGGTAGCGTGAATTTGATATTAAGCGACATTTGTAGATTCATGATTGTATATAAATCACGGTGTGATAAAAAATTTCTTATATATATATATATATATTATAACCATCATTCGACTATTTGTTCTAGGGGAAGCGGCGTCAGAAGGGTAGAGCCCTGAGGTTCTCAGCAGTCTCTGTGGATGAGATTGCTAGCCCCATGCCCTTTTCTTAACTCCAGCTGACGCTGGCACCCCCTCACAGTTGGGTTTGTCGAGGGCCAGCTGGGATCGAACCACGGATATTGCAGACGCAAGACAAGTGTTCAACCACCCAATGGATTTTTTTCGAATTTTGTGTAGATAGACTACGAGTTCAAGAGAACTCGGCCAGTATGTCATGTAGCGTTAACGCGAAAAACAAGTAAAAAATGCGCCGAAGTTTCTTCGGCGCAATCGAGTTTTTTGTACAGCCGCTCGGTATAAGGCTGTATGAACCGCGGCCCATGAAACTTTAACCACTGCCCTGTGGTGGCCTATCCTATATCGTTGCCAGAAGCACGTTTAACCTTAAATAAAATAAAAACTACTGAGGCTAGAGACCTGCAGTTTGGTATGTTTGATGACTGGAGGGTGGATGATCAACATACCAATTTGCAGCCCCCTAGCCTCAGTAGTTTTTAAGATCTGAGGGTGAACAGAAAAAGTGCGGACAGAAAAAAATGTTAACAGAATAAAGTGCGGATGGACAGACAAAGCCGGCACAATAATTTTCTTTTACAAGAAACTAAAAGAAATATTGTCGAAATATGGCAGAATTTTTCGTTGAAGTGAACAACTGCATAAAAAGTGAAGCTCTTGGAAAAGTTTCAATAATTTTAAGATGTCCTCTAGTTTACGGATTAATGCACATTAAGATTCCTTTCATTTTATTTAAATAAATGAGAACGGTAACTTCTCGCATTCATATCTGCCCTAAATATCAAAGAGAGAGAGAGAGAGAGAGAGAGAGAGAGAGAGAGAGAGAGAGAGAGAGAGAGAAAGGCCAATAAATGTTCTGAAAAATTAGAATTTTTCAAAACTTCATTTCTGATGGAACGGGAAACAGAGAAATACTAAACTACAAGATATTTTGCCTTTAGTCGTAAAAATCGGCGTAATTGCAAGCTATGACCTGAAAAATGTGCAAATTCGCACACAGTCGTATATCATATTTTGCCGAGTTCATACTATCTTTTTTTCCAGTCTGCCCCTGATACTAAGAAATGTAGTTTATTTCATCGTTACAGAATTTTTATTAACTATATTCACAGGGAGAGGCTGGCATTAGAGCAAATACAATTGTATAGTGGCTAATGATCTACGTTGTTGGCCAACTGTATTTATCATTAGACTAGCAAGATATACACAAAAAAAACAGTAAGGGTGAAAAATGCGATTGTATGGAAGCCCAGAAGCACCTTCTCATACAACGTTCTTAACTGCAAAGTTGCAATGAACGTCATAAACTCATAGATAATATGACCTGGGGTTAATTTCAGTTCTTGTAAAAATTCTTTACTCTACATTCGTATGGCTAAAATTTGAAGATTGTTTGAATATTGTGAACACAAACATTAATCGATTTCATCAGTCGTTGATGATTAAGGAACAATGAAACCCTATTCTACCTTGAGTTACGTTTGGCCTCTAGTCTGTTCCAACCGACAAGACAGGAAGAAATTATTTCTTTGCTCCTCTCCTGGGAGCCTGGTTCAATCTGCATCACTTCTTTTGCTTTTATGATCTTTTGAGCATCTGTATCCATATACACATAACATATACATATATATATATATATATATATATATATATATATATATATATATATATATATATATATATATATATATATATATATATATATATTTATTTATTTATATGTATATATATATATATGTATATATATATATATATATATATATATATATATATATATATATATATATATATATATATATATATATATATATATATATATATATATATTTCAGTACATATGCTAATATTGATTTTTCCATATTTTATCTTTCCAAAATCTTTACCTGTTTTAATACAGAACCTGAAATTTCTTATTATTTTATCCGTTCTTAAAGAAATACCGAAGTTGATTCTTAAAGCTTTGCTGGTAACGTTTCAGAGTAAAAAAATTGCTGATTTGTTTGACCTCATATTCTTTTCTATGCTTCGCCCAAAAAAAGCGAATGCATAAATCATTTATTTTTTAATGATATTGCAAAAGAGAAAAATTATGCCAAGAGCTGACGCCTGCAACTGTAATGTATTTTTATTTCTCCTCATCAAGTTGAGAATTTTTTGCTCCAGCTGAAAATACACCAGAATCGCAACGAATGTGCCGTGGAAATTCTCCTTTGATGTCACAATAACAAATGATCGCAGAAAATAACTAGGAATAATATCGTATTAAAAAAAAAGTGAATCGAATTTCCACAGCCAATCTCGTGACTAAAAATGTCTCCAGCAACGACAACAGAAATAGCTGACAAGGGATGAGGCCTCTCAAGGACAATCAGTAATCGGATATACACGGATTTACTCATATTTTGAATGAGTTAGGAGGGATCCATCCGGGAAAGATAAAGCGAAAAACATCAGCAAACTGTAGTTTATGAAAACTGATACAATTGGTTATTTCACGGAAGAAGCGCTTTCACATTAATCGTAAGCCGCACAGCTCTTTGAAATAACCATGAATAGGGTATAGTTATACGGCATTCTCTCCTGTGTTAGGCAATTTGATGGAATATGAAAAGAGAGAACAGAAACCGGTATGACTGGCCAGAGTAAAATGAAAAAGGGAGAAAGAAAGATAGGTTTCATCTAGAGTGTCTGAGAAATAAATATGGCTCTCAAGACTTAATTTTCATGCTATGCCAAGGCCAACGATTCCAGGAAGGCAAAATCAATGCCGTTTAAAATTTATATTTTTTCTTAGGCAGTGAATTTGCAAGTGGCAGCGAGCTCGTGTTTGTGTGTGTAGTTGAGAGAGAGAGAGAGAGAGAGAGAGAGAGAGAGAGAGAGAGAGAGAGAGAGAGAGAGAGAGAGAGATATTCTATCATCATATACGCTAATTTTCATTTAAGTACATAACCATACATGACAATGTACGGTTTTTCATTCAGTGAAAGCATACACACCCTGCCTAACTAAAAATTGAACAACAGGCCTTGATCTCGTATGGCAAGTATGGGCTACCAGGATATTCCACACACCCCACACACATACACACACACACATATATATGTGTGTGTGTGTGTGTCTGCGCGAAGCTCCTCGTACATGCGTGCCCAGCGAGATAGAGGACCATGGTTCAATTTTTAGTCAGGCAGGGTGATCAGCAGTGAATGAAGTCGACTGTATTGAGTTAACAACCCAACCCAAGAATACTTACGAAAAATCGCATAGATGCATAGCATACGAATGCACAAACACGTGTGTGTGTATATATATATATATATATATATATATATATATATATATATATTTGACATATTGAAAAGTTGGGTCAGCTATTCATACAGGGTCCATTTATTATTTTAGACGCAGCAGGG
>NC_089750.1:53444796-53459796 GCF_040412425.1 Macrobrachium rosenbergii
ATAAGGGGAAAAATAATAATGCCCCTAGATGAAAATATCAAGAATTTAATATGTAAGAAAATCTAGGACACCGCAATATGGGTTTCCATGTAATGAACACAGCAATTTAATGAGGCTTACCTGGAGAGGAAAAGAAATTTTCACCCGTTTAGGTACATATCATGCAAGGAAAACTTGAGAGAGAGAGAGAGAGAGAGAGAGAGAGAGAGAGAGAGAGAGAGAGAGAGAGAGAGAGAGAGAGAGGTTCTTTCTTTCCAAGAAAAAGACTGGGTGACATATTCACCAACGGTAATTGGACTTTTTCATTCGGCCCAGACACCCAGACATTGATTGACTTACTAACTTATTATTAAATTATCCGGCGTCGCAGGCATTCACTAAGGGATAAAATGAAATGGCTGACACTCATACTGCACAAACATACGCACGCACAAACCGGTGCAGAGAGACATCGCTCCCTTTACCGCGACCACTGGTTCTTTTCGTCGTTCCCGGCCTCTCCTCCCGTTTCATAAAGCTCACTTTTCCCTCCGGGAGCTTGTTAAGTGCGTCGTATAAACTAAGATTTTACACAGTTAGGTGTGGAAATTAATGCATAGCCCGAGCTTTGCACGAAGAGAGAGAGAGAGAGAGAGAGAGAGAGAGAGAGAGAGAGAGAAGGGCTGGACGGCATGCAGACCTCTCTATTTATTGCCGTATTTCTTTCCTGTCAATATCTTGCATGCTTCTGTTACATCAGCTTGCTTTATTCTCTCTCTGTCTCTCTCTGTCTCTCTCTCTCTCTCTCTCTCTCTCTGTATAAACAAATACGTATAAGCATATACTCCTAGTATGTAAAACACAAAACCGCGATTGTATGATTCGGGCTTCAAGGTTTGTCTCTAAAAAAAGCACTTCTCTTGAAAATGAAATGAAATCGACATTATGATTTATGGACATTTTAGGAATGCTGGAGCAATTCTAATAATTTTAAACACTTATCAACATTATACTTTATGTCAAAGATGGACGAATTATATACTTACATACATACATACATACACACACATATATATATATATATATATATTATATTGTATTTATATTTATTTGTATATATATATATATATATATATATATATATATATATATATATATATATATATATACAGTATACATACACATATATATATGTATCTATATTTATATATATTTTATATATATATATATATATATATATATATATATATATATATATATATATATATATATATATATATATATATATATATATATATATATATATATATATATATATATATATATATATATATATATATATATATATATATATATATATATATATATATATATATATGAAATACTAATAAATCTGCCGAAGTCATACATAATGGAATCTTCGACGCAACTCAAAGTTGAAAAGGTACATTGAAGTAATTAAAGGAATGCATGCAGTTTCTGGAATGAACTAAACTTACTTTTTTTCTCGTTTTTATGCTACTGCGTAGGAAGCACGGCAGTTACAGGTCACTTATGTTTATCTGTTAGATCCCTGTTGCGTTTAGAGCTTAACTTCCTCGTTTCTAACATTGTTGATGTATCATCTGGTCAAATCTAGGGTAGAAAAACAATAGAATAAGAATAGATGACTTCTAACGAAACTACTTTTTAATTTTTTGAGAGGGGACAAGTGAACCCCCTTCATCTATAATCATAAAATCCGCGTGGATCTTGTTTGTCCTTCCCCGGGTAACAGTAGGGGAAACATGGCACAGCCACCCACCCCCTGCAAACCAGTTTGTCCGCCCTGGGTGGGGGAGTGGTAGGTAGGGGAATGGGAGGGTAGGGAATACATCCACCCTCCTCCTGCAAACCTGTTTGTCTGCCCCAGGTGGGGGCAGGGTAGGTAGGGGATCAGGAGGGTAGGGGAGACGGCAGCGCTGGGCTCCAGCTCGTGTAGCGCACACCGACAAGCTTTTCTATTATAATAAAATCCAAGTGGATCTTGTTTGTCCGCCCAGGGTGGGGGCTGGGTAGGTAGGAGATCGGAAGGGTAGAGGAGACAGTAGTGCCGGGTTCTAGCGCGCGAAGCATGCGCCAACAAGCTCGTATATAATAATAAAATCCGAGTGGATCTTGTTTGTCCACCCCAGTGGCAGGGTAGGTAGGGGATTGGGAGGATAGGGGAGACATGACACATCCACCTCCTCCTGCAAACATGTTTGTCCGCCCCGGGTGGTGCAAGGTTCATCAAACTCGTGATTATATAATCTTAGTTATTGGTATTTTCATCCTGAAAGTACCAGCTTGGTAGATCTCCCACTCCTAAGTTTCAGTTGCTCCCACAATGCTGCTATAGTCCTTTGTTAATTCTGCTTCTTACTTTTTAAACGTCTGCTGCCTTTATTGATTTTTAAACTGTACATTCTCTTTATAGGGAAGCACCAGTTTGACTGTGGCAATGTTTTTCTTTTACCCCCACTGTATGTCTTCATTTTCTGTGTGTAAGTAAGTTTAAGTTTCTTTTATTTTTCCATCAGGCGCAGCAGCCACAATATAGATGATTACCTCACCAAACATACAACATGTTTACCACATCTTCTAGTCCATAAATTTTGCACAGCTCTTCTTGCCTTTTCTTGCTTCTACTTTTAATTCCTCTTCACTCACTGTCGTCACATTTAAGACTTGATTTCAGCTTTCTGTAAAAGAAAACTATTGTGCCGGCTTTGTATGTCGTCCGCACTTTTTCTGTCAGCCCTCAGATCTTAGAAACCACTGAGGCTAGAGGGCTGCAAATTGGTATGCTGATCATCTACCCTGCAATCACCAAACACACTACATTACAACCCTCTAGCCTCAGTAGTTTTTATTTTATTTAAGGTTAAAGTTAGTCATAATCGTGCGTCTGACAACGATAAAGGACAGGCCGCCACCGGACCGTGGTTAAAGTTTCACGGGCCGCGGCTCA
This sequence comes from Macrobrachium rosenbergii, assembly GCF_040412425.1. Taxonomy (NCBI): domain Eukaryota; kingdom Metazoa; phylum Arthropoda; class Malacostraca; order Decapoda; family Palaemonidae; genus Macrobrachium; species Macrobrachium rosenbergii. The sequence goes on from NC_089750.1 coordinate 53,447,768, forward strand.
TACAGCATTATACCGAGACCACAGAAAGATAGGGCTATTTTCGGTGGCCTTGATTATACTCTGTACAAAAAACTCGATTGTGCCGAAGAAACTTCGGCGCATTTTTTACTTGTTTATTTTGTGACTAATTTTTATAATTTCCGATGAACTTCAATATTCTGACTTTTATTTTCTAAAGTTTTATTTAAGTTTCAAATTCACTTAACACTTCCTCTGGCAAAACTTTCAGACTCAAAATTTCTAGTTTTTCACTGTTCTCATTGTATTAAAACAGGTAGGCCTACCTAATTTCATTAAAAATAAACAAAATATCTTATATCTTTTCTTATACGTATCATACTAAACGAACTTGAAACCTGAGGTCTGGATATCTCTCCGTTAGCTCCCATTCCTAATTATTTAGGACTGCCACCTAAGTCTCATACCATTGTCATCTATGGTTAAACTATGATGATCTTGGAATTCTCGTAAAATTACACTCCTATTTCAATGCCCTTGACCCTAGCCCACTTTTACCCATCTCCTCGTAGCTATCCTCACTACCTTCTATTAAAGTCACCTGTTGTTTTAGGAAGTAAACAGCGTGGAAAAATATTTGAAAATAGTGTGTAAATTGCAGATTGCGTGTGCAAGTGATTTCAGAAAATGTAAAGAGAGCAACTGAGAGCCTATTGAATAAAGAAAACGCCAGTGATTGATGAGATGTTTCAGTATAGTGGTGAAAGTGATTGAATGGTTTACTGGTGTGTGTAAATTATTTACTGATGAGGGAAAGATTCCAAAGGAATTAATGCAAAAAATAATTTATCCATGTATAAAGGTAAACATTATAAAAGATCCGCAAGAATTACAGATGCCAAACATTACATAATTTCCTTTTGAATATTCATGGTAGGTTTTTGATTAAGAAAACAAGACAAATGATAAATAATCTATAGGGGAAGAGTAATGTGGGCAAAGACAAGGTTTTGTGGGGTATTTGAACCATATAATGAAAGCTTATTTCAGACGTCGTAAAGATGTAATGTGGATGCAGCTAAGGCAACAGGCGTAGAAAGTGATTTGTTGAGTGAAAGAAATTTTCATGTGATGTGAGTCTGGAACACGGGAGTGTTATATCTCCATGGCTAATTGATTGAAAAATACTTGTAGCGATGTGAAAATATAGAGAAAGGCATTAGGTGTGGGAGAAAAGTGGTGGGGTAAGAAAAGTTTTCGTAAAAGAAGCCTAGGGTGACTGATGTTTACAGATGAATTAGGGTTGACTGGGGACAAGGAAGAGGAACTGCAAACACTTGTGAAAGAACTAAAAGTCTTTGAAAGAGGAGAAAGTTAATTCTTGATTCGGTATTTATTAGGTAATATATTACTGGGGTATTGTCATGCTTATCTATGAAAGCCAGCCCCCCCACCCTGAATAGGGGAGATTTATGCATATTATGCTCACGTAGTACCCTTGAAGCTAGAACACTCCAAGACTATGATTCAGTGCATAGAGAACGGCAAACAGCCTTCCAGTTTGAAAATATTTTCATTGTATACTACTGTTGTCATTAAGCAACATTATAAAATGGCTCTCGCCACGATAGTAACTCAAGGGCAATAGTAGCATAGCGTACAGTTGAGGTTGAACTTTGAACGCAAGAAAAAATTTCCAGTTGGAGGGGCTGTTACCGTTCTCTGTGTACTGGAACGGGTTCTGTAATGGTCTAGGTTTGAGGCAGCTGATGACCACTAAAAAGCAAATCTATTATATATATATATATATATATATATATATATATATATATATATATATATATATACATATATATATATATATATATATATATATATATATATATATATATATATATATATATATATATATATATATATATATATATATATATATATACATATATATATATACATATATATATACATACATACATATATATATATATATATATATATATATATATATATATATATATATATATATATATATATATATATATATATACAATAGATTTCGCTTTTTAGTGGTCATGAGCTGCCTCAAACCTAGACCATTACAGAACCCGTTCCAGTACACAGAGAACGGTAACAGCCCCTCCAACTGGAAATTTTTTCTTGTGTTCAAAGTTCAACTCAACTGTACGCTATGCTACTATTACCCTTGAGTTACTATATATATATATATATATATATATATATATATATATATATATATATATATATATATATATATATATATATATATATATATATATATATATATATATATATATATATATATATATATATATATATATATATATATATATATATATATATATATATATATATATATATATATATATATATATATATATATATATATATATATACACACACACACAGCCATATGTTAATATATGTCTGTGTAAGTGATTTATTTGTATGTTTATTAAGTGGTTATAAATAATTTTAAGTATTAAATAAAGAGAGCAAAAGATAACGTATCCTTACTTGAAGGAAGTACGCAAGACTTGCTTTTCCAGAGGAAAGCCTTGATGAGCACAAGGAAATACACAGACTGAAAAAAATATCCCCCTTACAGGTATCACAGGAGAGAGATTATTACCTGGAGATCAAATCTTGTCCACATGCGTAGGTGGGAAAACCCCCTACCTCCTCCCCCTCCCCAACTCTGCCTGCCCCGCCCCCTCTCCTATCTCTTTCTATCTTGGATATCCTAAGCAACCGCAAATTGGCTCACATCTGGTTGACAAGCGGGGGCGGGACGTCCTTCAATTCTCTCTCTCTCTCTCTCTCTCTCTCTCTCTCTCTCTCTCTCTCTCTCTCTCTCTCTCTCTCTCTCTCTCTCTCATTTTGTCGCTTTGTTTGATTTTTTTTTTGAGTTCAAACATAGTTTGCGTAATGAGAAATGTTTTGAGGAAGATTATTTCGTTTTCATTCCTGACCCCTAAAATAATTCATTTTTGTATTCTGTAAATATCAAACGTCACTTTGTTATATTTGCTTGCTTTGGAATCAAGTCGAAAACAAAGTTAATGAAATCTCTTAATTGCTTTTTTGGTTGTTATTCTCGGTATTTATCTTATATTAGTATGGTCCTCTTTTCCGAATATTATTCTTGTTATCGGTAGCCAGATACACTTCATGGCGAGGGACAACCAACGCATTATTTTGTCGTGGATTTTAACGTACTGACATTCCGAAATAAACAAGAACTTAGCATTTTGGAACCTATATTGATTAGCTTAAATCAGTCAGCCTTTAACCTTACTGACATTTCATTTTCATTGTACATACTACTGACATGTTTTTCTTTCCATTTCTAAAGACTTTTCTCTTGGATTTTAAGATTTGATGTATTTTTCTTATGAATTTTCTGGCACATCTTTATGGTCATGTCACCTGTTTTCAAAGATGGCACCAGAGTGTTGCTGAAACATCAAATTAAGATAGTGAGAATATGCTTTGATTTTTTCGTTCTGAAATTTCTCTGCTGAGGGTTCCATAATCCACTGCTGTTGCGACTACATTATTATTACTAGTATTATCATTATTTCAGTAGATGAAACCTATTCTCATGGGACAAGCACACAGGAGCCACTGGCTTGAAATTCAAGCTTCCAAAGAATGTTGGTTTCAACCTTCCACCGCAGGCCCCACAGTGCAGCAGTAACTGATCATAATACAGAGCCAGTGATTTTTCATCGCCCTGGGGGATACGCGAACACACAACATCTGAGTGGCATTCCACGACACTAACCACTGTAACAGAGGACCAGCTAAAATTAAGAATATAACCAAATCCAGGTTTGTTATACCTAAAATTTGTATACCGTTTATGTGTAAGTGTTCTAAATGCATTTAATGCCTGTTTTCATAGGAAATAACGAATGATTACTAGCCGACCGTTCCTTCCATTCATGTGTAAATGTTGCTTTAAAAAATAATCAGCTAGAGAAAGTATCTCACAAATTTTTGTAACGGAAAATTATTTTTCACAATTATAATTACCTCTACTTCATCGTCAGTCGAATGTTTAATAAAATATTTACTTTCTTCGTCACCAGCTTGTTATCTGAGAGAATATGACGCTTTTCCTGGCACGTAGGTGGGCGCTACACTGACAGCTCTATCCAAGAAACCGATCATATCAGAACAAATCACCTTTTCCCTTTCTTCTTCTTCTTCTTCTTCTTCTTCTTCTTCTTCTTCTTCTTCTTCTTCTTCTTCTTCAACAACGTCTTCCTTCCCAGAATCAAAGATCTCGTTATTTTCAGTCCCTGTAAGCTTGACACAACCGAACAAATTGAATGACTTCAGGGGGAGATCTTTTGCAACTAAGATCGAGTAGATAAAGTTTTGCGTTGCTTGAGACTTCTCCAGTCACTCAAGACATATTTAGACAGGAGATGAAAAATGCTAAATCCCAGCTTGGTACAACATCTAACTTTATTGCAGAGACAACACGCTATATACTCAGTGTTAGTTCTATTCCTAGCCCATCTTTCCATTCTTTTACTCGTGGGTATTCTATTTTGTAGAACCTTTCTAAGCTCAGTCGTGGCATTCAAGGTTGTTCCTTACGAAAGCTTGCTTATCATGACTGACAGTAATAAGAGGTCTCATAAATCTAATCAGAAAGGTCTGATGACTCTTGCAGTAACCCACACATGTTCATTTCTCCAGTGCTCATTTATTCGATATATTTCCCAGGGAACGTCCCAGAAGTTACCGAATAACAAACTGCAGATTTCGCTAGCTTACCAGCAACGTAGGCACTCATATTACATTCCAACCTAATTTCAACTTTCAAAGCGAGCATACACTGAAAATTTTTTATCTTCGTTACGAAAATAGGGATTTAGATAGTCAAGCTTTAGTTTTGTCTTGGATGGCGTAAGTCAAGTGCTCATAAAATCGAAAAAAATTCTGTTGATTAGCTGAAAGAAAGTTGGTTAGTCTTTCTGGAGTAGAAGTAACTGACATAAAGTACTTGGGAAAAACGGGCCGGACCAACTTTTTTTTTTTTTTTGACGGAGGTTGTATTTGTGCCATACAGGATATTTTAAAGTAATTTTCAGTGTTAGGGATCCTGGTCTTTTATTTGGTTAGTTATTCAGCTATTAACTTTCTTTGGCACTCAGTTTAAACTGTTATCAAAGTACATCAACGACAGATGACTGTCAAGGGCAAAAGTATAGAGCGAAAGCTAACATTTATCAGAAGTAGACAGCAAGATCTTTGTTCCCCGTTTTTTGCTTGATAATAAAACGACTGTATTTTAGAAGACCCTTTCATCCAAGGCCAAACATAACGCGTAACACGAAGGGAGAAACGACATAAGATTAAAACGAGGAGAAACGCATCCAGCGGAGAACGGGGCGAAAGAGCCCTCGACCTGAAATCGAAATCCCTCCCCCTTTCGCCGGACGTAAACACTTCTCTTCAACAGCATCCCTAAAGAAGAGAGCGGAGAGGCAGAATCCAGCGCCAATCCTACGAAATCTCGTTGACCTACGCCTGTACATCGTCACCAAATCCCGCTCTTATGGCGGAGATAAATGATGATCTGACGGGATTTGGCACATAATCGTTCTCAATCCTCATTGGCTATGCAGGTACTCAGTCACTCAGAGAACGGCTCCATGATCTCTGTCAGCGCCAACAGGAGGGCGGTGGGGGTTGTGGGGGGGGGGCGCTGGGGGGAAAAGGGAATGTCTTTCCGATATTTTGTTTTCGTTAGTCTAAGTATGTAATTGGGAGAGAGTTTTGATTCGTTCATTTTACGAAATACATTTTGACGGAAGCAAGGTCTTCTATAATTGTCTATCTCTCATATTTTTTGTACGTTTATTAGTTTATCCTTTTTTCGCATCTTACCTCTTCTTCCTGATTGCATCATATTTCTTGATTGACGGTGCTGAGAAAAATTGTTGAAAGTATGTTATTCACTATAATTGCGTATTTGGTTGCGGTATCTCTCTCTCTCTCTCTCTGGAAACTATGTACACGTGCCAGTGTCGGTCAGCTTAACATTTATGAATGCTAAAAATGATTGCTGTTATGTAAAGGCTGGGCAAATCTGACCAAGCATTTTCTGGGTTCTTTTAGATTTTAAAGACATGACCTTCAAGAAAAAGTGATTTGTCAAATCATTATATTCCTACACAGTTTCATAATTTTATTTTTGAATACGCCTTTGTCTGCTGCGGTTGGGAAATCATTGAATCCATAAGCATAACAATATAACATTTTGGTATAAAATGCAACGCATAATGGTAACTGTAACAAAAAATCTCTTTATGAAATGATTAATCGCTTTCTTAATAAGAGATCAAAGATAAAGTCCCTGTGTTATATTTTCAGCTCCTTTTCATATATTCTGCACAACACACAATCACATATATATATATATATATATATATATATATATATATATATATATATATATATATATATATATATATATATATATATATATATGTATGTATATACTATGAATATATATGAGTGTGTGTATATATATACTGTATATATTTTATATCTATCTATCTATCTATCTATCTATCTATCTATATATATATATATATATATATATATATACATATATATATATATATATATATATATATATATATATATATATATATATATATATATTCATATTTATTTACACACGACGTAGGTAAACAGTTATGGAATAAATAGCTGGGCATTTGATGGAGTGACTTATTTTCAAAGAATCTACATGCTGACTTGGGATAGTGAGGAAAACTAAAGACTAGTTGGAGAAAAGAAAGTTTAGAATGAATGTGAACACGGATAAGGTTATGAAGGCAAGTGGAAAGCAGGAAGTTGGGGCAACGATTATTCATAAGGTTGGCGGGAGGCTGCAATTAATTATTGGGAATTACCTGGCGTCACAGCTGTTAAGCTCCCTGACGCAGGTATTGTTGGTGAATGGATAAGTAAATGAAATAGCTGACGGACGGATTAGAGAAGAAATCATTCACAGAGTAGAAGGAAGCAAGGTTTCAGATGTACGGACAAAATTCAGAAAAGAAGTATTACGTTAGAAGCTAAGTTGGAAAGTGTTAAGGGATCATTTGCATTTTCAAAGAAATTGAAAGCTAGAAGGTTTTAGATGAAAGGTTTACACAGTATATGTGGAGCGAGAAAGTATTAGGGTGAGAAATGTGGAGATGTGTGAAAGAAATGGGAAAAATTTTAGCCCAGGTGAAACGATGGTTCAGAATGTTTGTAGATGTTTTGGTCATGCAAAGAGAATATAGGACGACTGATTGGTATATATTTCTGAGGGAAAGAGGAAGAAGAATACCCAGAAAGCTTTAAAATAGATACAGAAAGGTTTACTAAAACAAGAGTTCACTGAAGAAAGAGTGTAGTATACAATTTTTAATAGACTTCTGTGTAGGTGCAAGTAGTCACTAATGTTGTGAAAGTCGTCGGCCCTTCAGTTTAAGTATTAAAGTGGTGCTAAACTTTGTCTATATCTTTCCCGAAAGCACTCGTTATTAGCACAGCTTACTGCTGAGAATGCATGAATTTATGATGTGTGTATATATATATATATATATATATATATATATATATATATATATATACATATATATATATATATATATATAATATATGTATATATATATACATAGATACATACATACACAGATATATATATATATATATATATATATATATATATATATATATATATATATATATATATATATATATATATATAAACACATATATTGCTGAGGCTAGAAGAATGTTTTATTTTGTGAGCTTTGAGTTTTATAACCCCATCATTAAGCTGTAATTAATAACCAAAGGCTGGTCAAGTCACTGAAGAAACAATCGATATTTGGCTCAATATTGAAACTGAAATTAACTGAATGGACTAAAAAATCATGCAGTAAAAAATTAAAAGAGCAATAAAATGGAAGGTAAGATCAAAAAGTGAATTTACTAATAGAAGCCGGAAATAGCATTTTGGATTTTCTTTATTCCTTTTCATCTGAATGCTTTATAAGATAAAAGAATGAGAGCGATGAAACAAGAGAAGAAGAGAGAGATGACATACAAGGAAGGTAGTGGCAGGGCCTGGAGAGACCTGAAATGGTACACAATGAGGCCCGAGAGCCAACGAAGTGAGTATTCGAATGTTTGGCGGACCGTGAACGTTAGGAATATCGACTATCCTTTCTCTCCTGATTGACTGAATGCTTCATATCATCCTGGCGTTAAAACAACTGGCCATAACCAGTGAAACATTCACGTTATTGTCAATTACTTTGTTCCCAACAGGCCAACAAAGGCGCACTATGGAGCCAGACCTCAGTAGATTGTGCAGGTCTGCTTTCTTAAACATTGCATTTAATCCTGGGATATTTAGACTGCTAAAGGTACCGTTAAAAATATACGGAGTATTTGGTATGAATGTTCCTGCCATTTGTGATATACATAACTTTATAGCCTTATGTGAGTTGTATTCTTCCACACTTCTATCTTTACTAAGGATCAGTTGCCTTGATGAGTTATTTCATGCGCTTCCAGTATACTGTAATTTCACATTTTGGTTAGTTTGACGACAGCAAGCCCTCGCAGTTGTCAACCACAGTTATCGGCGGTGGGACTAGTCTTAGACTAAAAAGTCCATCTGCAAGGCAGTAGTTGTCCTTTTAGCCGCCTTTTACGCCTTACATTATGCCGACAGTATTTTTACACCTCCACCAATGGCCGATAATAGCTTTATGTACCTGGTGTTATGTTTTGGCTCAGCTATACTGTACAACAAGACTTCAACCTTGCTTTGAATTAATTCTTTATGAAAATGATTATTAGATTGGAATTAGATCTTTCAAGAAAACCGGATTGTAGATTAAATTTAATATATGTTACTACACTGTAACCTATGGCCTGTGACCGTCTCTAAGTACACGGAAATATATTAGAAGCCTGTTAATCAAACAAGAAATATTTCAGTAACGATGATGACTATATGTGAAACACTGTTTCGCATTATTTTCCTTATTCTTGATCTGTATCCTTGATCTTCTTACATTTCCCATACGTTCTTCTAATTTTCTTATTTCCTTACCCTTTTCACTTGATTTTTAAAACTACATTTTCGTATCATTTAATGTTTTCGATGTAAGAAAAAACAATAATTGAATAAACAAAGTTAACTGACAATTTTATCCTGGCTTGACGCTTTTGTCTGGCACTGGTGTTGGGATTTCATCATTTTCCTTGTTCCATACGGTAGCAGAGTTGTAAGGAATGTTTAACCGTCATCGTTATCGACAATATTTTTCATTAGGGGTTATGCACCCTTTGAACTCTAAGAGTCCCCTGTGTGTCTATCTCGATTCAGTCTCGCTAAGGCCTACCTTGTCTCAATTTCTCTGTCACTTATTCGTCTTTCCTTTTTTCTCCCAACATCCAGCGGAGACGTATTTTCTGCAATTTCTTTGGTTTTCGACCATTTCTAAATCTAATGCGTTTCTACATTATTCCTGGTCTCTCACTCGATTCACGGAAATAAATATTTGATTTTATTTTCCTTGCTAGTGTGATGTTTATGAATCTGTTAAGCCTGTTTTATCCATGTATGTATGTATGTATGTATGTATGTATGTATGTATGTATGTATGTATGTATGTATGTATGTATGTATGTATGTAGGTGTGTGTGTACGTAATTCTAGCCATAGTAAATAAGTTCATATTCGCATGTGATTTCTGCGTCAAGAGAACAGAGACGTCCAAACATCAGGGGAATTCTGTACAGACATCCGTAACACAAACGTGGCCACGCAACTGGAAAACTAAGATAAAGCGTGCCCATTGTTGATTATCCAGCAAAAACATATTACGAAATGTCTCAAAAGAAATAATGTTATTACATGGCAGCGTTGCCAAAGGCAGAGGAGGAAGGGAAGGAGGAGGAGGAGGAAGAGGAGGAGGGGGGAAGGGGCCGAGGGAGGAGTGAGTGGCAGCGCTGTCTGCCATGCCTGCAACCAGCATGATAGAACACAGCAATTTTCCGATAGATTGAGCCCGGTCACTTTGTTCCGGTCGGCTGACCCTCCCTGGAAAGGCGGGGGCCTCTCGCTGGTGAAACCGGCCCTTTGGCACCCGTCGCTGACAAAATAATTCACGCTAATATCGGACGCGCGTGTAGTTACAGCGGTCTGCAAATTCCCGTATCTTCTTTAATTAATTTCGTCGGTTGACGAGGTTTATTAATGAAAAAGTTCCATAATCACAAAATAGAGAAATATTATGATTTACTAGTTGCAATTGCAAAACTTTTTCAATTACTATTTAACTATTCATCAGTAAGCATTATTAAAAAAATTATGCGTTTTACACAGACACACACAAACACAGACAGATAAATAGAAAGACAGACAGACAGAAAGACAGATACACACACAAATATTTATATACAATATATATATATATATATATATATATATATATATATATATATATATATATATATTTATATACAATCATGAAGCTACAAATAATATCAATTCACGCTACCTCAGGATATCTCCGTTGTCGCCGAAGGAATTTATATAATTTTATTCAGCGACTCAGTGATTTAACCATTGAGCCATACAATCATGAAGCTACAAACCACCTCCGCCATGACAGTTCATTGGTACGTTTGGAACACGCAGCTCTTATTATGGAATTTTTATCACAATTCAACATGAAGCTACAAACCTCTACCTCGGGATATCGTTCCGTTGAATTTATATAAGTGAGAATTGTCGTCGGGACCGAACCCGGGGAATTTATATCCAGTGATAAATGAGCCATCAAAGAGGTCAGTCCTTTGCCGAGATGTTGTACTGCTTTTATGGCGAAATGAACACTAGCCTCAGCAAAGTTCATTTTGCCGAGATGTTGTACTGCTTTTACCCGTCGTGAGCGGGAAATGTGATAAAAATTTCACTAGCCTCGGCAATGACAGTAGCATTTCCGCCACGACGGGTAGCTTCATGCAGTACAACATCTCCAAAAGACTAAAACATGACAGTTCACTTGGAATAGGTTTGGTCACGGGTTCGTGTCCACGATTCCAGCTCATTTATCACTTATGAAATTTTAACGTCCAACGGAGATATCCTGAGGTAGCGTGAATTGATATTGCGACATTTGTAGCTTCATGATTGTATATAAATCACGGTGTGATAAAAATTTCATAATAAGAGCTGCGTGTTCCAAACGTACCAGTGAACTGTCATGGTGGAGGTGGGTCATTGCCGAGGCTAGTACATTTCCCCGCTCACGATGGGTAAAAGCAGTACAACATCTCGGCAAAAGACTTATACCTCTCTTGATGGCTCAATGGTTAACGTCCACTGGAGTCGCTGAATAGGTTTTCGTGTCATGGGTTCGTGTCCCGACAATTCCAATTCATTTATCACTTATATAAATTCCCCTTCGGCGACAATTCTCCAACGGAGATATCCCGAGGTAGCGTGAATTCGATATTAAGCGACATTTGTAGCTTCATGATTGTATATAAATCACAGTGTAATAAAAATTTCATAATAAGAGCTGTGTGTTCCAAACATACCAATGAACTGTCATGGCGGAGGTGGGTCATTGCCGAGGCTAGTACATTTCCCCGTTCACGACAGATAAAAGCAGTACAACATCTCGGCAAAAGACTTATACCTCTCTTGATGGCTCAATGGTTAACGTCCACTGGAGTCGCTGAATAGGTTTTCGTGTTACGGGTTCGTGTCCCGACGATTCCAATTCATTTATCACTTATATAAATTCCCCTTCGGCGACAATTCTCCAACGGAGATATCCCGAGGTAGCGTGAATTCGATATTAAGCGACATTTGTAGCTTCATGATTATTATATATATATATATATATATATATATATATATATATATATATATATATATATATATATATATATTATATTTTATGAAACGATTGATGTGTTGAACAATGTAAATGCAAAGAGGT
>NC_089750.1:53469796-53502296 GCF_040412425.1 Macrobrachium rosenbergii
TTATCTAAAACTCTCATTGAAGTCGTCGGTGTTTTGAAATGATTATTTGTTCCTAACCGTGGAAGTCAAAATGATGTCCGTGCACGTGACTGTATCCCTTTGCGTCTTTGTACATGATTGAATAAATTGTGGAATCCCTTGAGTGTACCTCGTAGCTGCCTGAAATTCATCATTCAGTTGCAAGTGAGATTGATTTTGTATCTATTCGTTTTCGTTTATTTCTGTAGAATATGTAGGAGAATTAAAGGGCATCGGTGTATATGCTCTCCCACTCCTGTGTTCTTTGAAATTAAAGGTGAACACAAATGGTGAAGAATATTTCACCCATGTATTATGAAAATTAATCAAATACCCTTTCAGTATTTCTGTCAGAGGAAAGACGTGCATCAGAGCATGAACATATAGAATAATAAAAAATGCATATACATATATGGAAAGCAAGTAAAGTCAATAGCAATCAAATTCTGGTTGAGTTCAGAATCTAAACTCAACGCATACTTTATCCTAAATAGTCCCTGTAGTTTTAGTTTGAACCCCCTGATGCCGGAAGACAAAGAGGCTTTGCCAACCCTTATCCCAGGATTATGGATTGGGCTGGCAGCAAGGTTGGTCAGTGGGGCTTTAGAGGTCATTCAATTATATTTTGGTATTTAGAATAAAATCTCTAATTTGTTCTCCCTGGATTAGTCATTTTCATCACAGGGTCTACCAGATTTAGAGGAGTTATGAAAGAATAAAGTATTTTAGCTGATAAGAGATGATTTCTCTTTTTTATAATTTGAGGGACTTTCTGTATATGAACAGCATTTCTATTCTGTGTATGCATTTAAAATTTCTTCTGGGTGTGCAATAGAAATAGAAAGTTAAAAATCCTACCCAAAAAGAGTTGAACTGGGATTTATTTCTTCTGTACTCATATTCGAGTAAGAAAATGCCTTTCATCAAATTTCTACGAAAATGGATATTGACCACAAAGGAGCCCTACCCGCTTATTTCACGGTATAGCATAACGTATCCATCAATGGTGTTAATAAACGTATTTGGTATAGAACAGACTTTGTGAAATCATTCTATCAAATTTACTGAAATGTCTTGATGCACATGAGAAATATACTGAATACGTAAGTGGTCTTCCTGGAATGTATCTCAGGGGCTTGTTCAATTGAAATGACATATCGTTCTCGAAATTCAGAAATCCATTCACAACCTCGCTAAGGGATTATATATATTAATTCTGAATAGGTACTGAGAACGTGGCTAATTCCATGCCCCTAAGCAAAGCTTTCCCTAAACTCCCTAAAGTACCTACTATCCATTTCAGGGACCGCGAGTCATCGTTTTTCTCAAATATCTTTCAAACTAATTATTAGATCGAAATGGTACTTTGACACAGTGTACAAGACAGCTCCCGCTAATTTTTGGTAATATAATGCTTTGTCAAATGGTGTTAGCTAAGGCGTTTACTCTTTACCTTTAAAGGCAAAGTCGCATGAGTCAGCAGGGCTAATCTACGCGATCGAACGTCCGCTATCCCCCATAGACAGGAAAGGTGGGGAGGAGATGGGGAGGCCATGAAAGTTGGTTGAGGGAGGGATGAGGAGGGGAAGGGGGAGGGAAAGACGGGATGGAGATAAAGGACGTTCGAATGCATAATTTGGCGATGCCTGGCAACACCATGTAGGTCAAGAGTAAACGCCTTAACTAAAACCATTCGACAATGCAAAAATTATCAGGAGCTGTCTTCTACACTGTGTCAAAGTACCGTTTCGATCAAATCATTAGTTTGAAAGATATTTGAGAAAAACGATGACTCGCCGTCCCTGAAATGGATAGTAGGTGTCTCCTCACAAGCCAAAAGACGACAGTAGTTACAAGCTTTTTACACTACTGATCCTCTAGTCAGGGAAATTATGAAACACTGGGTTTGCTCAGTATATGGGTAGGTAACCGTTAAAGAATACCACTTCATAGCATACTTTCCACAGCGACTGTCTCTCGATGAACGAACGTGAGAAACGTTGGGTTTGATCAGTACTTGGATGGGTGGCCACGACTGAACACCAGACACCCATATCCATTAACGTAACTTGAATCCCGAAAACTTATTCTTCCCTTTTTGCAAAACCTTTCTAAGTGATCCTGAGACCTGGTCCTCCTACACGCAATTCAGGCATCCTTCCGATGTTGGTCCCCGGAATACTTTTCATAAGAAGCCCATTACACGCAGCTTGTATGTTCATCGACTAACAATACGTAACTATCAGACCATTATGTATAACGAGGAGACACATTTCTTGGCAACTAGAGTATTTGAATACAAGGCTAGAAGTACATTCTTTACATTAAGCAGAACACTCTGATGCAGTTCGCGTTCCTCTTGAAAATGTCACAAGCCTCTTGGGAATGTCTTCTGAATGCCAGGGGGACGCTGACTTTCTCAGGCTTACAAATATTTTCACTGCTGAATTTAGATAAATAGAATTTGGTGTTAGGCTATTGACTCACTTACATACGTAAATATTTTGCTTTTAACTTTTTTTCATTCCTTTACTAAGATAAAAAAAAAATGGGCACCAAGATCGACGCTTTTCGTTGCAAAATGCTTTAAAAAATATGAAAAGTAATGTCTGATTGATGAAAAAGAACTTAAAAATAACTAACTTAGTACGCTGCAGCTGAGCCATCTTCTTAAAAAGAGCTTCCCCCAGCTAAATAACAACATATCAAATAAGGGGAATATACCGAGTAATAAACTATTAAGTATCACGGTGACGTTTTGTTCAGGGAAGTATCTATCTTCCACTTATTTACTTGTGTCAGAGTGGCAGTACTTCGTATTTTCTGGATGTTTACCGTAAATCACCTTTAGGCATAGCAAATTTTCTTCCATTAACCCTTTAGAGCTCTGAGGATTCGTTCAAATCAAATTAAATGTGTAACAGTGTTACAAGAAACTAATGATCAAAGGTTTTTTCTTTTAATACTGAAGTTGACGACAGAAATACTTTTTATTTCTTTTGACATATTTGCACTTGGTGTATAATGTAGAGTTTCGTAATTATCCTTTCATTTAAACTTTATCTTTGTAATTGGCCTATATTCTGTTCGTGATTTGATGGCCTAATAGATAACGACCCAGCTAGTCTTCATTGACTTTGAATTAACGACATTCCTTTCTGACGAGCCCAATTTTTCAGTCAAGAGAGCAAAGACGAAAAAGTAAAAAAAAAAAAGAGAACATGTTCAGAAATATGAATGAAAGCATTTAACAAATGAAATTCCTCCTGCGATAAGTTCTTAATTGGTCATTTATCTTCTTTAGAGATAAGGGATCAGATACATTGCTTATGCGATGTCAATTTTTGGTCTTCTAAGACTAGAGATAATAATGACTTAGATTAGTCATGTGCAATAAGCCAAAGCTAAAGTAATCATATACGAGTATGTGTACGGTGAAGAAAGTTACTACTTTCCGAATGGTGACAATAATGACAATTTTCATCAAAACTAATTTTCTCTCAATCTAATGGCACCTTCGGCAATGAAATTCTAATAATTTATCATTAATTTTTGTTGTCAATAAACTGTTGATAATTTCTATGAAGACACTATTGTAAGCTTTATATTCTGTGGAATACACACTTATTACATACCATGAATATACACGTTGGGTTATTGCAATATGCTAAATGATGTCTACTAGGTTATTTATGAAACTACGAAAGTGGATGCTGAATAAATAAAATATGATTATATGTAGTTTGACAGGTTGCCGAAAAATGTTTAAATAAACCTGAAATGAGCGCCTCCTTTATGAAAGACGAGTTAACAACAATCAGACAAACTAAAGAAACTGGTTAATATCATCTGGACATCTTGCCCTCGTCGTAAAGGTCGTTTGAAAACCAACTTTTTATCAAAAACAACACATCATGTGACAAGAACCTTTTCTGTAGTGCATGCGTTTAGCAAGAGTCAGGTTTTTCTCTGAGCACTACGTAAATGCGCAAAATTTATTCATTTTCCGAGATTCAAAAGAGATGAAGCTTGAAAAACTTCACTTGTTCACTGTCAGTCGTCAATCAGTCGTAAATATTTTCATGAATACTGAATTTTACTTTGTCTGTCAAATAGGGCTTTATTAATTAACTTTGTTTTTTAAGTAGTTCGTTGATTGATGGGTTTATCAAATTGAGTGGCAACCACACTTATCATCGACGCCGAAAAACAAATATATATATATATATATATATATATATATATATATATATATATATATATATATATATATATATGTGTGTGTGTGTGTGTGTGTGTATGTTGTATGTATATAGCCTATGTATGCATGTATACACACACACACACACACATATATATATATATATATATATATATATATATATATATATATATATATATATATATATATATATATATATAATGACCGTATGAAGCTGATCCTCAATTTAGATTTCCTAATATTTTTGTGTGTTTCCCATTGTAAGCATAGAAATCCGGACGGGGCAATGTAAAGAAAAACTCTCCTCATCTTTCACTATATATGTTGATGTTATATCGCAAAACCTTTGTCCTTCATAAACCAGGTCAGGGTCATGCCACGAAGGCGAGTTCCTTCATTTCCTTCATAAACTCTGATTTCAAGGTTTTCATTTGAAAACGGGGTTTCGAGTGACCCCACTAAAAACGTTTGCATAGTTAAAGTAGTTCTATTTCAGTTCAAATAAAATACATCTGATTTCAACAGGTGTAATATTTGTATCTGAGCTGAAATGAATTTCTTAACCTTGTTCATAGCATGGTAGGTTAATACTGGATCGCTCATACGTTCGAGTCATGGATATATATATATATATATATATATATATATATATATATATATATATATATATATATATATATATATATATATAAATATATATATATATATATATATATATACTGTATGTATATATACTGTATATATATATATATATATATATATATATATATATATATATATATATATATATATATATATATATATATATATATATATATCATATAATATATATATATATATATATTGTAACTTTAAGCTGCTTAGTTTTGTGTTCGTGGCTCTTATTAACGTAAATATTTTGTTCAGTTCTTTCCAAGTTTTCATTTATTTTCGTTTTTCTCTCGAGCCTCGAATAGCTGGATAGAGTCTTTTCGCTCCCACCAAGGGTTTGTTAGTTTGTAATTGATACCTCGCCCATGAAGTTTCTTTTTCTTTGCATGTACGAGCTCTGGATGGTTTTGAGCCTTCGTTTTCTCCCAACGAAGGTGTTTTATGGACACTGGGTGTGATTTAAGGGGGATTTCGGTACTCGGCTCCTTATAGGAAAGAACTCGACCGATAACGGCATCTGTGGCAGTGTATTCCTGTGGCGACCTGTCTTGTGTCTGTTGTTGTGGCGGACTTTTGAGGGCGTGTC
The DNA here is from genome assembly GCF_040412425.1 of Macrobrachium rosenbergii. Lineage (NCBI taxonomy): Eukaryota > Metazoa > Arthropoda > Malacostraca > Decapoda > Palaemonidae > Macrobrachium > Macrobrachium rosenbergii. Next base: position 53,475,274 of record NC_089750.1, read on the forward strand.
ATTGGGCGCCTTATTGCTGCTGGTGGCTCTTTGTCAAGATATCACAAGAAGCCATCCTGTCCTTTTGGGTGACATATCCAGAAATATGTACGTCTCCTGCGGGTGTTGATGGGGGACATCCTGCCCTCTGTTGTACTGCCTCTCCGCTGCAACGCCTCTCTATACGTTACTGCACCGCCACCGCTGCACCTCTCTACCTACTGTGGCTCTGCCTCCCTGCCGTGTCGAGTCTTTCGGGGCCGTTAGGAGGCCTTTTGGTCACGAAGAAGGGTAAGCGTGCCTTCCGTGAATTATCAGTTTTTTTGTATTTATAAAAGACGACCCCTGTTCTACGGTCCACATCTTCGCGACTATTGAGACAGTCCTGTGCTTGCTATCCGACGGCTGTATTCGTCAAGATTCATCGGTGTTGGTGTCAATTAGGATCATTTAAGCGAAGGAAATAGCTTTAACCTAATTGTAAATATGTTTAATTTCGAGTTTGTAAATATTAGGATTAAGGTTCTCTTCCCCTCCTGTGTCTCTTCCTGTCGTATGTGAGAGAATTACGTTGTTGTGTGACAGTTTCGTTTCTTCCTTTTTCTCTAACCTGTTTCTTTATCTATCGTATGATAGATCGGTGGGTTAGCGTGAATGAGGTGATTGAAGGTAGTGACTGTGCATTGTAGGTGAATGAGTTTTTTTTCTGTCCCTTTATTCAGTTATTCGGGGACCTGTTAAATGTTTAAACTGTGTAATAAATTCCTAAATATTACGTTAATGACTATCAATTATCCCTTTGAGTGCTTCCATTGAATTGTGTCACTGGTATTCCTGCTCTTAGACGAGCTTTGTCTATGTAGTATGGCATTTTGAAAGCTATATGTCTGATTTAAAAAACCTGAATTTTAAAAAAAAAGAATTACTATAATATAGTATATTATAATATATATATATATATATATATATATATATATATATATATATATATATACAGTATATATATATATATTACTGTATATACAGTATATATATATACATATATTACTGTATATACAGTATATATATATATATATATATATATATAAATAATTTCTATTTTCTCCTCTACAGGAACGTTAGTGAACAATGATTCTACGTCCAGACTCACCATAAATAAATCAGAGTCCTGTAAAATTTGTTCCCTGAAACTGGTCCCATTATTAGAACCCTCACTAAAAATCAGTACTCTCTTCCCAACTCGCACTAGTTTCAGGAACAAATTTTATTACAGGACTCTGATTTATTTATGGTGAGTGGACGTAGAATCAGTTGTTCACTAACGTTCCTGTGGAGGAGACAACAAAAATTATTTTAGATAAAAAATTATTTTAGATAAGATATTATATATATATATATATATATATATATATATATATATATATATATATATATATATATATAGAGTATAGTATATATATATATATATATATATATATATATATATATATATATATATATAGAGAGAGAGAGAGAGAGAGAGAGAGAGAGAGAGAGAGAGAGAGAGAGAGAGAGAGAGACCTGATACCGATAGTAATAACCGTGAACTGATTTACTCAGATCCCGAATGTCATACCTTAACCTTTGGTCATGGATGCTGCTTCTAGGACCGCCATGCACAGCAGTAAACCCATTATAGAGAAATAAATGTGCTTACTAGAATACCTACAATATCATCAGTGTTACTACAGATATTATGGGTCACATTGAATGGCTTTATTTTAATCAGGATTATTTTGCAACGTAGGTCCGAACGTGAGAGCTTTCTTCAACGAAGTTCGAGGACACGCAACAGAAGAGGGTTCTGGAGTAGCGGGATAATAGCTAACTGAATCCCCAGGAACTCTCTCCTTTTATCGATGATGTACTAAAATAACAAGGAGCTTCTCCTTTGCAATAACAGAGACAAGAGGCCTCAGGAAAATGAAGCCGCATCTGTCAAATGATCTAAACAAAGATTACTATAATACTCGTATACATACATACATACATACATACATACATACAAATGGTGCTAAATGTTACATCTTACTTTTTGCAACAGGTTATCAGAAAAACATAACTGAAAAGCTACCTCATAGGTAAACCAAATCTGTCTTGCTGAAGATTTTAAATGAAACCTTCAAAAAGACACTCTTCAAATGTACCCAACTTTCTAATCTAATTCTTTTTTTCTGCTGAGGCTTACACAACGGTCATCTAGACGACCTTGTCAAACTCATTCCATCTCAGCAAATGTGAAAGAAAAGGCAAATTAACTCCAAGGAAAGCTATAAAGTTACCATTTTTAAGATATAACATTATGCAATTTTGGGAGAGCAGAAACCAGTCGCGTATAGAGCTTAGAGCTGAAAGGAAACAGTCGCCACGAGATATTAAGTGTCTTATGAAAAGCAGGCGTCGTGGCATGCCACTCAGATGTCGCGGGTTCGCGTCCCCCCCAATGCGATGGAAAATCACTGCCTCTGCATCATGATCAGTTACTGCTACAGTGTGGAGTCTGCGGTGGGAGGTTGAAACCAACATTCTTTGGAAGCTTGAATTTCAAGTCAGTGGCCCCTGTGTGCTTGTTCCACGTGAACAGGTTTCTTCTACTGAAATAATAATAATAATAATAATAATAATAATAATAATAATAATAATAATAATAATAATAATAATAATAATAATAATAATAATATCCACAGATTAGCTGACTGAGTGAAGTTCCTAAAAAAGGCGCGGCGAATTGCAAAATGGAGCTCAAGTTCGATACTGATTCTAAAGGGCTTCGTCTTCCTCTGACAGCGGAACTGGAGCTGCCACATCCGTTTGCTTTCAAATAAATATAATCGTCTTTACTTCTTCGATGAGAATGTAGAAGAGATTTAGATTCGCTGCGCGATATTGGCAACCTGAGACATACTGGACATCTCGACTGCATATTACCTTTTGACAAGCTTTCAGTTGACAACAGTAAATCAGGGAATGGAATTTTCCTCCCTTTCGAAAGCGTACCCAAGAGGTCTGAGGAAATCAAGAAGTTAAAAGGTATTTCTGGCCATCGTAAATACATGGCTCTGGTGATTTTTATCTAAAGCACTGAATCGAAATTGAGAAATATGTGGAAAGCGTACCCAAGCTTTATGAGGAGATCAAAACGCTAAGAAGTCTACGACTATCACAAATGCGCGCTTCTGTTGAAATTGACCAGTCAGTTCAATATCCTCGACTTGTTTCGATTAACTGTCAATTGGAAATGTAAATTGTGGCTTGAATCCGGTTTACCATACAGGAATGATCCTTATTAGACAGAGTTGCTCCATAAGGTAAGAGTTGATTAGGAACACTTCATTTATGTGGAAGAAGATCCATCTTGAGACAAAAATCTCCTGGCACAGTTGAAGCCGGCACCATCATTTGTTTTATACAAATATAGCACAAATATGGCAGTCTTAACAGACCGAAACAGCCAATATCATGTGGCTAGTGGTGCAATATTATCAGTACTGTTACCATAAGCGCATTCCACTACGGAAAGTTGAATCGAAACGAAAGAGCCAAAGGAAATTCTAAAAGATAAAAAAAAAAAATTATTTTTCCTAAAACGATGTTATGACCTGTAAGACGACTTATTCATATTAAGCTGGAGTCACTAAAATAAAGGTTATAGGCTGTCTTCTGTCAGGAATGATAATCCTGGATATAAACTACAGTTTGATAAGCTCTGGCAATTTAGTAGATGACAGTGTAATAAATGGATACCGATTATGAGGTATAATTTAACTAATTAAAAAACGATTTTTTGTTTAATCTAGTTCTGGAGAGAATGTTGTTTCCCCGTTAGTCTCTATGACAGGTGGGAGCCAATTTGCAAATAAATATATTACAATGGATACATGTGTAAATAACTAATGTAGCCAATATATTAATATAACAAAACAGTGATTGTGTAAACAGCTTACATTTGTTTAGGGAAAAATAATGCAATATTTTAGTAAATTATAAGAACCAAAAATGATGAAATATGTGAATATAGCTAGGTACCAGTTTCCTATTCATGTGCAAGCATCGAAACTCTCTCTCTCTCTCTCTCTCTCCTCTGGTTTTAGTTTTTTCTGTCTCTTTTTCTGTCGATTGGAAGGCATCCTTCACATGTGAGTTATTTAAGATCCCAAAACACATTTCAGCCCCCAAAAAATATTATTTCGAAATTTTTATATCAGACTATTTTTTTCTGAAATTCTTAAAGCTCAAAAAATAAAAGATGTAAAACGATACACTGAAGGAACTATTTTTAACTCCCTCCTCCCCGGCACCCCCTTCTCTCTCTCTTCTCCATTTTTTTTAGGTAAAGCTTCACAGCTGCTGTATATCTCCTCCCAAATCGGCATGACGCTCACCCGGCAATTTTTGAAGACCATTAGGTTTTCAGAATAAAAATAAGAAAAGAATTTCTACTCCATATATATTAATGTTAATTCTGAATTGTTCTCCTTGGTTCTATAAGTTAAAAAAAAAAATCCAAGTGTTTTTGACCGCTCAAATGTTTGAGTCAAACACCCCACCCGTAAAAAATGAACGTTGCTGACAGTTATCATTTTCCCTTTACCGCAGTTTCACCATTTTTAAGACCTCGAGGAAAAAAAAAGCAGGAAAGGGAGGGGGAAAAATCGTGAAAAAAAAGAAAGAACGCCCGGAATAGGCCCCAAAACGAGAGCGACCTGGTGTCACAAGCGAAGGTCCTAATCTGATATCTGCGATGCAGTCATAGTAACCAATCAAACTAAAAGCCAGCGAACACCCTTGCTGCTGGTGCTGCAACGTTCGGTCAAGTGATGTATTCGCTTCTGTCCGATATAGCACGGATATTCCCTTCCTCCTCCCCCCGCCCACCCCACCCCTCCTCCCTTTCCCAGCCCCCATAAATGTATCTATTCGTCCGTCCGTCAAACGTGCGCTTGCGCTGTTTGCTTATGAGGGCGTATCTTGTCGTTCTTAGGAGGATTTAGGCAAAACAGCTTAGGAATGAGCGAAATATTTTTTTTTAGCTTTATCTGCGTAAACTGTAAAAAAGGAAGGACACTTTTGATATAATATATATATATATATATATATATATATATATATATATATATACATATACATATATATATATATATATGTATATATATATAATATATACATACATATGTTACAGGCAGGTAGCGAACCCAGGCATTTCACGAACTGCCTGAAATTTCAGGCAGATAACGAAATGCACTTAGGGACAATTGATCCCCCAGGGGCTAGTACTAAACACGGCGATATACATTTGACCCCCGCAGGGGCTAGTAGTAAACACGGCGAAACAGTGTAGGGGATTCACTGTTTCGCCGTGTTTCGTACTAGCCCCCGAGGGGATCAAATGTCCCTAAGTGCATTTCGCTATCTGCCTGAAATTTCAGTCAGTTTTCGAAATTCCTGGTTTCGCTATCTGCCTGTAACATATATAAAATATATATTAAGCGACAAATTTCATTTAACATCGAATTCACTAAACGCTGGGAATCTTAACCGATGAGTGCTTCTGCGCAGTGTGAGCGAACTATTTGATATCTCAAGTATACGTGCGGAGATTTATATATTTTATCATTGCAATATCTATTTTTATTCTTGTAACGGGTAATTATCTATGCTCACACAGAGACATAATCAAATATCCTCACACACACACACAGATATCTATATATATATATATATATATATATATATATATATATATATATATATATATATATATATATATATATGTATATATATATATACACATATGTACATATATATGCATATATATACCAGGGACTACTAAAAGGGAGGACATGCAACGCTCATTTTCTGACCTTGCTAGCGAAGGCCATTGGGTTTGTTACAAAAAAATATTTAATAACGCTTAAGTGGGTCATAAATGTTGTCATGAAATAAAAATAACATCACTACGTAATGTTTTAATGTGAAAATAGTTAATAAACCATATCAATTTCAAATAATAAAGAAAAATACACACTTACCAACAAGAAGTTAGTCTGACAGACGTGCCCTTTTGGTTGATGTCTGAAGAAGCACTGCATTTTTTTGTTGGTCTTTTTCAAGGTTATGTAGCCCATGAAGCAGGACATTGGCCAAATGTTTCAACAGCTTCTTAGATGATAGTCCAAGATTATAAAATGTTTCCATGATAAAAAGAATGTTGATAAGTCTTTGACAACAACATGCTTTATGTTTGGCTTTCTTCAGAAAGCACAGCCCTGTTCTAACTAGCTCATGAGTACACATATGAGGGATTCTTAAAGATCCCCTAGAAACCTCTTCAATGAAGTCTTTCATTTCACTAGTCAACAAAGGTTCATCCTCAAAGAAAGTCAACTCCCCCTCACATTTTGTCTCCAGCCATCCCGCCACATAGGCTACAGACCTTTCTTCATGGCATGATAGAGAACATCCGATATGCTCTCTTCGATGGACGATGCATCCTCAGCTGTGATTGGGCCTACACAGGTGTGGACATTGTCAATGGAGGCATCAGATTCTATGGATTCCAAAACCGATGCAGCGAATCGCGCTAATCTTTTTTTGAAAGCAGCTGAAACATCACCTGTTGTCATGAAGGCATTGGCCCCTGTTGATTGTATATAGACTGAAAATTCCCCTTCAACTCTGTCACTGAATCTCACGGAGCTAAAACATAATTAAATCCAATTTTGAACAAATGTTTGCTTACAGCTATCATTCCTTCTGTGGTTTGCACAAGACCTTTTTTGGTGTCATGAGTCAAGCATTAAACACGAGTTACACCATGCCCTGACTCTGCTTCTTTGAATTGTTCCAAGAAAACCTGGAGATTGGTTGTTTTGATCTTGGACACTTCGGTTGGGATCATTTAGTCTAACATCTTGTCCCTTGGCACTAACATTGACAATTTTCCACCAATCCAAAATGAACTGGATGAAACTGGCTGTTTCACAGGCTCCTTGTAGTCTAAGTGCGGCAACTACCCTGTCATTGAAGACTTTCAAAACATGCTGTACATTCTACAGTTGGAGTTTAGATTGACAAACTGCAGAGCATGTTAAGGGTGTTGTTTTCAAAATGTTGTCTTTTTCTGCCTTGTACAGATTTTTAACATCTGAGAAAGAACCGACTGATTCTTTGTCAAGAGACAGCTTTTGAGATTTTTCTGTGATCCAGTTGTTGCGGATACGCTTTAGCAGATGGACAGTGTCAAACAAAAGATACCAGAAGCGTGTATCATCCAAAGGATGAATGGCCTGGAAATCACAAGTTCTGCTGAACAGCTTGCAAAACAGTTGATTTATCTTGTGATGTCAATAATCGATCCTATAACAATCCCACTCGACTTTTCAACAAGGGCAGCAGCTTCTTTCACAACATCGAATTGGTACTTCGAAGTCAGTTTATGAACAGGTGTGACTGAAACCATAACACTAGGTCCACCATACAAGCATTTCAATATCAAACATAACATTGACGTTGCCTTTGAATCAGGATCATTCCTTGCCACACCATTCAAAACACCACCGGAAAAAACAACAGTTGGACGAATTTTCACTTCATCAACTATCAAAAAAGCGCTTTTTTGCTGATCATTTTTAACTTTTTTTAAAGTGTTTTCTTTAAGACTTGATCAGTGTTTACAGAAGACACAACAGACTGTAACTTTCGCTTGCTTGGAAGCACTAGGAAATCTCTCAGTTGTTCATAGTTACAGTTAGGAAATGACTCGATAGCAAACCAGTAATCAGCTACAGAAAAGATTTTGTGAGTCAAGAGTTGTAATTGTCGAGTGATAAATTTCAATATTTTTTACCATTTTGGTATCATCCAGTTCTGAATTTTGAGCTTGGAGAATCAACACCCCTTTATTAACAACATCATCCACCTGAAGATTATAATTGTAGGCTACATGTACAGCTTCAAAGAATTGCGAGTAGCAGTTCAGGCCATTGTTTGGATTTAATATTTTTCCCAGTGGAACATGCATGCCATTCTTAAAAGCAGATAAAGTTAGTGGAGAGCACAGAGTAGATTCATTGTTAACAATCACTGACAAATGCACCTGGAAATCTTTTGACATGCTATGATAAGGTTATTATATTTTCTCTGTAATTCTTTGTCTGGTGAGAAATCACAAAAAGAATGGATCATATCTTTCTTCAGAAAATAATTTAGTTGCTCATCCTCTTGCTTGGGTTTGCAAAGTGCTGGCTTTGGTGTTAGTAAACAAGAAGTAGGAACACTGAATATACTTGGCAGAACTGCTGGTCGAGTAAATCCTCCAGGTAGCTTGACGTGTGGGGAGTTTGAAGGCCACTGTCTTTCACAGGTGAAAAAGTTAGCCAAATCAATCACAAAATCCTGGCGAGGGGGCAGCACATTCAACCACTTTTGTTTATCCGACTCATCTTTAGGCAATTTGAAAACACGGCTCTTGTTATCCTCATTGTAGTTGCCATTACAATTCACAATACCACACTTATTAGGCATAATGACTGATAAATCTCTATAATTACTTAAAATATGGGAAGACACAAAATAGTTCGTAAATGAGGCACTTAAAAAAAAAAACTAACTACATTATATTAAAAAAATACTATGGAGTTGGCAAAAAATAAGACATAAGCTAAACTCAGGCTAAGTTCATTACAACAGTGAATAACACAATGAACAGAGAGCTCGAAACGACGACAACGTTCTCACTTCGTGTATCACAAACAACTGACATGCAAGGCTACATTTGAAAGTACTGGTCACTGACGTCGGCCACTAGCCTTCGCTAGCGAAGTCAGAAAATGAGCACTGCATGCCCTCCCTTTTAGTAGTCCTTGATATATATATAGATATAAATATATATATATATATATATATATATATATATATATATATATATATATAAATATATATATATATATATATATAACCAATTCGGCAAAAGAAATAGGAAAACCAGTCACTTTTGTGAATTTACTTTATACACACCTTCAAGGCACAGAAGTTGTGTATGAGGTAAAGGCATGAAAGTGCTTGGTGGTGCTTTCTCAGTTTGCTTTTTTCATTTTTGTTGACGATATTTTGATCTTGTGTTATCTTGATCACTTTGCGCAAACACATATCCACACAGACACAAACACATATTCATTTATAATCATGTATATATATATATATTATATATATATACATACACACATATGTATATATACAGTATATACAATATATATAAAACAGGTATTATGCACCCTGTGTGCAAAATGGAAACTCTCATAATAGTGAACATGACCAAATATGTTTTTAAAACGCATATGAACTGGAGATATGTTAAACATTAAAATGTGAGCAAAAATTATTAATATAATACTTATAACAAAACGCTTTTGTAGAGGATTTAACTTTGATGCTTTGTTCCATTTCAGAATCATATTCCTTAATTTTAGCTGGTATTCTTTATGCAGTGCTAAAAACTAAAATTTTTCCATTGTCCAAAGTGTTGGTTCGTTTCATTCTCTTTGTCTTCACAGTCCTTTGTTGATAACTTGACAATATCTTCCATTTTTCAAAGGCTAGAACATCATTATAGCTCTGAAAATGCCCTTTCCGCTTCTTTCTTTTTCCCTGCCTGCATCTCTTGCTTCCTGAAGAGTTTTTCTTGTATTTCTATTATCTACAGGAAGACTCTGAGATCATTCACACCACTACTTATAGTTTTCCAAGATACATTTACAGTTTAAGCTTTAAATAATCTATTGCAGCTTTAATAAACGTTATTACACCTCCACTGGTGAATGGTTTCAAGCAGAGGATGATACGATTGAGATCCCTATCAATGGATTCTCAAAAATAAAGATATACAAGGCGAGTGGATGTGACCTGGCTACACTGAATTTTACCTGTCCAAGAAGCTGCAGCAGTGAGGTCGCATTTATTGACTTCGAATGAAATAGTGGGACCGTTCAGAAAAAATATGCCTACAGCCCATGGTTTTAATTTTCTGTAAAAGAAAACTGCTGTGCCGGCTTTTTCTGTCCGCCCTCAGATCTTAAAATTCACTCCGGCTAGAGGGCTGCAAATTGTTATGTTGATCACTCACCCTCCAATCATCAAACATACCAAATTGCAGCACTCTAGCCTCAGGAGTTTTTATTTTATTTAAGGTTAAAGTCTGCCGTAATCGTGCGTCTGGCAACGATGTAGGACAGGCCACCACCGGAACGTGGTTAAAGTTTCATGGGCCACGGGTCATACAGCATTATACCGAGACCGCCGAAAGACAGATCTATTTTCGGTGACCTTCATTATACGCTAAACAGAAAAATCGATTGCGCCAAAGAAACTTGGGAACATTTTTTTCCTTGTTTTCTTGTGTTGCCAGGTGGGGTATATTATTTTCATTTTACATTGTTCTTGAAATAATGGTAGCTCTCTCTTGGGTTGGTGCAGGATGCTCCGGTCAGTGTTGCCACATAATATGAACATTAGTCTATCTTTCAGTGACTTAATGATAGAAATACGGCAACTGCCTGTTCAACGGACTAAGTAACTTCTTCAGTGTTCGTTACATTTTCAAATCCTATCGAATTCTGGAAAGTATGTTAGTCGCTGGAGGAAAAGTAACCGATTTTTATGGTCTTTTTAACACAAAAAGGATTCCTCCTGAGAGATGGTATTTTTATTTTTCAGAAAGGTCTAGGATATTGGTTTTTCCCTAAAAGAAGGAACTTTAATGACGTCCGTAGTTATGATAACGGGGCCTCATCACTATTTTCGTGCGCTATGGCCATATTTATAGAAATAAAAGAAAAAAGCTAGATCATAGAATAAAATCAACAGAGACAATGTATTCTTTGATACACCTGTTAGCACAGGGTGGCTGACAGAACGCCTGATCTTATGGGAGTAAGGGAGATGGGCGGACAAGGGGGTGAATCATGTTGTTACTAGGTAGCAAGTACCGAACAAAATTATAAATAGAATTTAAAAGTTTTAAAATTTGGTATTTATCTTATTTTCTTAATGCGCAATATTTTCCAGAAGAATAAACCTGAAACCACATCACCTTATGACGTCCATACATAAGTATCATATACATATATATATATATATATATATATATATATATATATATATATATATATATATATATATATATATATATATATATATATACATTTCTGACTCACAACAGGAACGAACATCGGTCTCCCGGAGTGAGTCAGAAACTAATTTATGTGAAACACTTGCTCATGTGTTCCTTATTTCCATATATATATATATATATATATATATATATATATATATATATATATATATATATATATATGTATGTATATATATTATAGTTATCAAGAAGTCGTAGCATAGCAGCCATTCAGCTTTCCTTGGTTTAGCCTTGAATTTAGTGAAAGTAAAGTAATCACTGAAAGCCAGCCCATACTTGCCTTTAGCTATTGAGAGTAAATTCGTCGCTGCACAGGCGACCCCAATTGACCTAGTCACCGACACATTAAAATTATCAACATCCCGATCTGTCCCCTTTTTTTACCAGGGACAATCATTCAGAAGGCACAGTCAATAAGGTCGAGGATGAGAGGCTGTCTGTCACTCCCCTAAGCAGCTTAGTTCAACTAAGCTGCTTAAGAAAACCATTCTGAAGGCAGACTGAGCTGGCTGGATTGTCTGTCAGCAGGAATACCTTGGGGAATACAAGCAGATGGCCGGAACACCTGAATGAGTGACACATCCTTAGCCCGCTACCACGTGGGCCCATTACTGGGACCCTACTCTGGACAGAGGCCTTAAAAGGGCCTTGGACAGAGACATCTTTGCAGTTGGCAGTTGGCAGTTAGCAGTTAGCTATACATGCAGGCGAGCAATACAAGTCGCTGAGAGGTCACCCTTCACCATTCCACCCAGATGTCCACAACAGACTCCTGACGTGAACCCAGTACGACAGTCCGCCTCGAACTCAGGCCCCGATGCACATTCCACCTCCAACCACGGACCCAGTACTATAGTCATCCTCGAAAGGACCTACCCCGGAACCTGAGTACGATGTCACATTTGTGAGATTAGGGAATTAGGGATGCACGTACCCAATGAGAGAGAACCGCCGTATTAGTTTCGTTAATGCATGCCCTTATCAGGATAGGTAAATAGGAAATAATAAGTGCTAACCATTTTTGTTCGAGGAATAGTGCGAAATTCCTCTGTGTTAAAATCTTTGCCAGTTTTCTGTTCAAGGAATAGTGTGACAGAAATTCCTCTGTGCTAAATGTTTCTTCGCATTTCGGATTGGTGAATTATTTAGGCGCGAATAAATTCCCACGTGGGGAAAATGAAGTTAGTTTGCATTGCTGAAATACTCTCTCTCAGAATAGCTAGAACTCAGGTATTAGAAAAGTGAAATTCTGTCATTATATACCCATCCCGGGAAATTCCCCACAGTTAGGAGACCAGACGGTTTTGTATAAACAAATGGGTCATTCAACCAGCATCTAAAAATAGCCACATCGGTGGGAACCAGACGGCCTTCGCCCTCCCCCCTCCCCTCCCCACGTGTCTACCCCATTTTCCATTCATTCCCGAGTAGTTTGTTGTTTTAGAATTGTTTCTACTTGGGCTACCCTCAGTGAAATTTTTTTTTCTCTTTCAAATTCTCACGTCATGTGAGACACCCAAAAATCCTAAGTCCTACGGGACGCCCAAATTCTCAGTCTTAAGAGACGCCCCAAATCCTAAGTCCTATGGGACGCCCAAATTCTCATGTCTTACGAGACGCCTAAATCCTAAGTCCTACGGGACGCCCAAACTCTCACGTCTTATGAGATGCCCCAAATCCTAAGTCCTACGGGATGCCAAAACTCTCACGTCTTATGAGACACCCCAAAATCCTAAGTCCTACGGGAAGCCCCAAACTCAAATGTCTTACGAGACGCCCCAAATCCTAAGTCCTACGGGACGCCCAAATGCTCAGTCTTAAGAGATGCCTAAATCCTAAGTCCCACAGGACACCAAAAACTCTCACGCCTTACGAGACCCCCCAAAATCCTAAGTCCTACAGGATGCCCAAATTCTCAGTCTTGCGAGACGCCACAAATCCTAAGTCCCACGGGATGCCCAAATTCTCAGTCTTACGAGACGCCCAAATCCACGTCCTTTGTGACACCCACGTCCATTGCGACGCCCACCACGTCCTTTGAGATGTCCATGTCCATTGTGACGCCCACCACGTCCTCTTGACGCAAATTCCACGTCCTCGTGATGCAAATTCCACATCCTTTGTGATGCTCACATCCATTGTGACACCCAACACGTCCTCGTGACGCCAATTCCACTTCCTTTGTGACTCCCATATCCACTGTGACGCCAACCACGTCCTCGTGACGCAACTTCCACGTCCTCGTGACGCAACTTCCACGTCCTCGTGACGCCAATTCCACGTCCTCTTGACACAGATTCTATGTCCTTTGTGACGCCCATGTCCATTGTGACGCCCACGTCCATTGTGACGCCCACGACGTCCTCGTGACGCCAATTCCACAGCCTCGTGACGCCAATTCCATGTCCTCTTGACGCAAATTCCACGTCCTCGTGACGAAAATTCCACGTTCTTTGTGACGCCCACGTCCATTGTGACGCCCAACACGTCCTCGTGACGCCAATTCCACGTCCTTTGTGACTCCCACATCCATTGTGACGCCCACCACGTCCTTGTGACGCAACTTCCACGTCCTCGTGACGCCAATTCCATGTCCTCTTGACACAAATTCTACGTCCTTTGTGACGCCCACGTCCATTGTGACGCCAATTCCACGTCCTCGTGATGCCAATTCCACGTCCTCTTGATACAAATTCCACGTCCTTTGTGACGCCCACGCCCATTGTGACTCCCACCACGTCCTCGTGATGCCAATTCCATGTTCTTTGTGACGCCCACGTCCATTGTGACGCCCAACACGTCCTCGTGACGCAAATTCCACGTCCTTTGTGACTCCCACATCCATTGTGACGCCCACCACGTCCTCGTGACGCAACTTCCACGTCCTCGTGACGCCAATTCCATGTCCTCTTGACACAAATTCTACGTCCTTTGTGACGCCCACGTCCATTGTGACGCCAATTCCACGTCCTCGTGACGCCAATTTCACGTCCTCTTGACAAAAATTCCACGTCCTTTGTGATGCCCACGTCCATTGTAACGCCCACCACGTCCTCGTGACGTCAATTCCACGTCCTTTGTGACGTCCACGTCCATTGTGATGCCCAACACGTCCTCGTGACGCCATTTCCACGTCCTAGTGACACCAAAAACAATGTCCTCTTGACACAAATTCCACGTCCTTTGTGACGCCCACGTCCATTATGACGCCCACCACGTCCTCGTGACGCAAATTCCACGTCCTTTGTGACGCCCAACACGTCCTCGTGACGCCACTTCCACGTCCTTGTGACGCCAATTCCACGTCCTCTTGACACAAATTCCACGTCCTTGATGACGCCCACGTCCATTGTGACGCCAACACGTCCTCGTGACGTCAATTCCACGTCCTTTGTGACGCCCACATCTATTGTGACGCCCACCACGTCATCGTGACGCCACTTCCACATCCTCGTGATGCCAATTCCACGTACTCTTGACACAAATTCCACGTCCTTTGTGACGTCCACGTCCATTGTGACGCAAATTCCACGTCCTTTGTGACGCCCACATCCAATGTGACGCCCACCACGTCCTCGTGACGCCAGTTCCACGTCCTCTTGACACAAATTCCACGTCCTCTGTGATGCCCAAGTCCATTGTGTCGCCCACCACGTCCTCGTGACGCCAATTCCATGTCCTTTGTGACGCCCACATCCACTGTAACGCCCACCACATCCTTGTGACGCCAATTCCACGTCCTCGTGACGCCAATTCCACGTCCTTTTTGATGCCTACGTCCATTGTGACGCCCACCACGTCCTCGTGACGCCAATTCCACGCCCTCGTGACGCCAACTCCATGTCCTTCATGACGCCCACGTCCATTTTGACGCCCACCACATCCTTGTGATGCCAATTCCACGTCCTTCGTGATGCCCACCAAGTCCTCGTGACGCCAATTCCACATCCTTCGTGACGCCCACGTCCATTTGTTAAGCCCATCATGTCCCTCAGGACTTCCATTCAAGTTCTCTAACTCTTCATTGGCGAGTCGGTAGAGCTGTGGACTGGAACTCGCCAGGCCGGAGTTCGAGTTTCCGGCCGGCTGATGAAGAGTTAGAGGAATTTATTTCTAGTGATAGAAATTCATTTCTCACTATAAAGTGGTTCGGAATCCACAATAAGCTGTAGGTCCCGTTGCTAAGTAACCAATTGGTTCTTAGCCAAGTAAAATAAGTCTATTCCTTCGGGCCAGCCCTAGGAGAGTTGTTAATCAGCTCAGTGGTCTGGTAAAACTAAGGTACACTTAACTTTTCCAAATACTCTGTCTCTGCGATACCCGGCCGAGGCCGTGCGAGAGATCAAATATATTTTAACTACAAAGCGGTTCCCGAACCCATTTAGTTATTTCTTTTAGTTCAATGGACAAGTAAATTTGTCAATATGCCAGCTACAAGAGCCCACCACAATGAGGACTTTAAGTTCTACATAAAGGCAAGAAAAGACCTGGGAATGTCGGGTCAAGAATTACGGGACTGGGTCCAGGGGCAACTAGATACTGCAAAGGCAGAAAGAGAGGCAGAGAGAATCGCCCAGGAGAAAAAAGGGGAGATGGAGAGGCAAGAGAGAGAGAGAGAGAGAGAGAGAGAGAGAGAGAGAGAGAGAGAGAGAGAGAGAGAGAGGCAGAAAGAATCGCCCAGGAGAGGAGAGAAGAGATAGAGAGGCAGGAGAGAGAGAAAGAAAGAGAGAAACGAAAACGACAGCATGCCCATGAACTCCAAATGGTAGCCCAGCAGAATGCTTGCCCCCTAACTCCCGTGGCAGGGATGAGTGCCCTCAGCCAAGCCTACTCCTTCATGCCCAAGTGGACAGAAGCAGAACAGGAAGTATAGCTTGAGAGGGCCAAAAGAGTCCGAGAGTGCTGCACCCTCTCCCCTGAGGAACTCTCTCTTGTTCTCACTAAATTCCTGGGAGGAAAGGCACTCGTTGCCTACCACGCCCTTTCAGTGGAAGAGAGGGGTGATGGGAAGCCGTATGCCAAGCTGTCACCAAGGCGTAAGAGATTACCCCTGAGCGCTGGAGGAGGCGCTGGAGATGCAGACACGAGACATAGGCCAGACGTGGTCCGACTGGGCGTAGCACTCTGAGCGGGTGTTAGCAAAATGGCTCGAGTCCGAGGGGGCTACCAGCACTGCCTAGGTACTCAAGAAATTCAAATTAGAGCACTTCTTACACTGCGCCCCTCCCACCATGGCCACCCACGTAGCAGAGAAGGCCCCTGCAACACTCACAGAGTGTTGCTGAATAGCAGATATGTGGGAGTGGGAGTCCAAGCAAACCAGTGGTGTGCGGATATTGCAAGAAACCGGGGCACTCCTCTGACCAATGCCGAAATCAGCCCACAGCTCCCTCTCACCAACCTCTGCGGGGAAATCCCCCGCCGTCCGCTGCAGGAGTCGCACCCCGCCAGGACGCCCGTAATGAAGACTACAGCAGGAGCTATTGCTCTGAGTGTAAAATTTATGGACACTCCTCCCAATGGGTGAAATGCCCTGATAAATCATATACTCCTGCCCTTGCCTTAGCAGTCACGAATCCCAAAACTCTAGGCCCTCCCACAGAAGGTCCCATATGTGTGGCACCCCCTCAAAGTAATAACATCGCATGCCAGGTCACGGCATTTGACGACTCTGGCACCCAAATTTCCCTCATAAGGGAAGATAAGATCCCTTATGGAGTGAATGTCAATCAACGAAAACTCGTCACACTCGAGGGAATAAATTTGTTCAAAATGATACTCCCTACTGTTAGGCTGAGAGTCACAAGACCTCACGCCTCCAAAATATGCAATCTCGCTGTCGCCAACTCCATTCCTGGAGGTTATGACCTCATCCTGGGACAGGACTTCCCATCCCCATCTAAGTTCGAGAAATTATGTGGGCATAAATAAAAATCAATTACAGGATCGCCCTCCACAGAGATCGCTTCCCGATCCCATTTCTGTGCCTGGCACTGTCCCAATGCCAGTGCCACGGCCCTCTCTCGATCTCCCTCTGGGAGATCCCAAAAATGAATCTAATACACTGCCAATGTCGCGGGAAAGCACTGAGCAGTGTCAAGCTCTATCTGCCGAGAACGGCGAGAAAACCCCAAATTCCATATCAGCGCCAAGGCACCAAATCGATTCCCCTCCGGGAGATCTCAAAATTAATTCTAAATCACTGCCAGTGCCGCTTGAGGGCACTGAGCAGTGCCCAACTCCGTCTGTTTCCAACGATGAGAAACCTCTACATCCATCATTAGTGCCTGGCCCTGCCTTAGTGCCAGTGCCAGAGCGCGCCCATGAACTACATTCGAGAGATCCCAGTCCGGCTCCCCTCCTTCTGCCCGGCTTGGCGCCACTACCGACGCCGGTACGAGAAGCGGGTCCTCCAGACCATAGTGGAAGCTTGCCCAAGGGTGCGGCCTCGCAACCCGTGCCAGAGCCGGTCATCCCTACCTGCAAGTCTCTCACGCCCCTCCCGACCGCCTCCCCTGTCTCAGCCTGGTGCCGACATGCCCATGAGCAATGATTTGGCCAATTTGCAACTGGCCGATGAACTCCCGGAACTGCACCAGATTGTGGTCGAGTTGTCAAAGAAAGTCCCTGTGTCCGCTGTCAAAGAAGCCGACACAGGTGGCACTCCAAATCCCCCCCGCCCAGGATTCGGTTCCACTGATTCCCCCGACCGAGAAAAATCATCACAGTAAGAGAGGTCCGTGGAGTAAATCCCGTAGGCGTAGATAATTCCAGGTAGCTTAAAGAGAGCTCTATAGCTCCCCTGGCACCTGTGTCGAATTGGCACAGTGCCATCCCCTTTATCCTACAAAACTTTTGGCACCTCTATCCAGAAGAGGATGTCAAGGTCCGTCACCATTCTATTTTTATTCCTTTTGTAAGTCTATCCCTTATTCTTTCCCTCTAACATTTCCCTTTCGTACTTTTGATTTACTCACATTTATTTTATCCCTCATCAAGGCCCTCCCCACCACTCCCATTTTAATTTAATCCCTTCTGCTCATGCAGAGGGCCACTGACAGATGTACTAACTACCTAAGTCTTACGACTTCTCATTCCATGCTTAATACAGCATGATGCATTTAAAAATACGATATGCCTTCGCTATCAGTTATTTTATAAAAGTGCCAATTTGGCACCGTGCCATTATCACCCCCCCCAGAGGAGTCGTGCCCTCTGGCTATCTTTGTGGCCGCCTTGGGCCAAGGAATAATCCCAGCCATTTTCCATAGGCTAAGGTAATACATAAAAATGGCATACCTAATTAGTATCTGTTTACATCAGTAATAATTGCTTTGTATCTGTCATTTATTCTTTGTTATTATTCTTTTATGATAAGTCCCGAGTCCCAGACCCGCAAAATGTGTAATTTACGCAAAATGTTATCCCTCATGTATGCAGAGGAAGTGCCATTAGCCATCTATAAATTCAGTACCAGCTTTTTGTAATTCAGGGAACTTAATTCCATCCCCCTCCTCTTGTCATTGAAGTAATTGTGTCAGAATATGTAATGTTAAAACTTCCTTAATATCCTTCAATGAATTTATACATCAGGCAAGAACCAGTCGTTTCCCCTGATAATTCCTTAGGCACTCAGTACCACCAAGACAGTGCCATGTTAGGCACCGCCCATTTGTACTCGAGAGAGAAGTAACACAAGAAGTGCATCATAATATTAAGAAGCCTCTTAAAGGCAAACTAACAGCATGCTGCTATATTTTTCATTTAGAATTTTAGGAATGTATAAATAAATTAATTGTATTCTGTCACTCACCTCAAAACTACCTTGATCGCGTAATCTTAAAGTAACAGATATGTTGAAGTTAATCAAGATAAATGTGCCATGTTAAAATAAATTGCTTCGTAATATGTGTTGGGAATAAAGTAAAATTATACCTCGTAATAATATTAAAAGTAAAATATACTCTTGCATCGCATCTTGGGAAAAAAGTAGAGTAAAACTTGTTGCCGACTTCTTGAATGTCAACATGAGCACCTGAATGAAGGTGCATATGTTTTCTTCTGTGGGGAGCTATTATAGTTATCAAGAAGTCGTAGCACAGAGGCCATTCAGCTTTCCTTAGTTTAGCCTTGAATTTAGTGAAAGTAAAGTAATCACTGAAAGCTGGCCCGTACTTGCCTTAAGCTATTGAGAGTAAATTCGTCGCTGCACAGGCGACCCCAACTGACCTAGTCACCAACACATTAAAATTATCAACATCCTGATATGTCCCCTTTTTACCTGGGACTATCATTCAGAAGGCACGGTCAATAAGGTCGAGGATGAGAGGCTGTCTATCACTCCCCTAAGCAGCTTAGTTCAACTAACTGCTTAAGAAAACCATTCTGAAGGCAGACTGAGCTGGCTGGATTGTCTGTCAGCAGGAATACCTTGGGGAATACAAGCAGATGGCCGGAACACCTGGACAAGTGACACATCCTTAGCCCGCTACCACGTGGATCCATTACTGGGGCCCCTACTCTGGACAGAGGCCTTAAAAGGGCCTCAGACAGAGACATCTTTGTAGTCGGCAGTTGGCAGTTAGCAGTTAGCCATACACGCGGGCGAGTGATACAAGTCGCTGAGAGGTCACCCTTCACCATTCCACCCAGATGTCCACACCAGACTCCTGACGTGAACCAGTACTATAGTCCTCCTCGAACTCAGGCCCCGATATACAGTCCACCTCCAACCGCGGACCCAGTACTACAGTCATCCTCGAAAGGACCTACCCCGGAACATGAGTACGATGTCACGTGTGTTAGCGCCCGTCGTCATTCTACGCCAGAGCCCTATTAACCCTCCCCCCTAAGGTAAAGTACGAGTGGAGGCCTTTTCAGTCACGACAGTTTGCCCTTTTGAAGTGTTACTGAGTGCCAGTATTGTTTTCTCATCCTTGTGTCATTTGCTCAGTGCCTCTTGCAGTGTTTCGTGTCCCAGTGTAAAATGTTCAGTTATTCCTCGAATCCTTGGCACCCTCAGTGCAGACTCGAGTCATATTCTGTGTTATCTTTTCCCTTTGCTGGCGTCTAATGTGTAAATCTCTCTTGCAGAGGGATCTATTCGCAGTGGACTCATCTTGGACTGTGCCTTGCCCTTATTCAAGACTCCAGTAGGAGGATCTTCCAACGTTGCAAGTCCTTTAACAATTCAATTACCCATTTTCCCTTCTAATGCTTTTCTTTTTTGTAAATATAATTCCTTAATTTATCCCAAGTGTTTACATAACATTTCCTTATGAAGTAGAAGCCTTAGCTCCTAAAATCACCCCTTTTTCTTTGTTTTTACGATTTCCCTTTATGTAAGTCACAACTCCAGGGCCAAATAAATAAAGTTTCCGTTGCCAGCCTGCAAAAATCTATAGAAATCATATAATAGGGAATATTATATATATATATATATATATATATATATATATATATATATATATATATATATATATATGTGTGTGTATATGTGTGTGTATATATATATATATATATATATATATATATATATATATATATATATATATATATATATATATATATATATATATATATATATATATACATTTGTCAGGCAGGGTACAGGGATAGTAACCATACCTAACCATACCTTTTGATAATAGTAAGAAAACCTCGTTCTAAAGCCATCCCCTCTAAAATAAATACATGAAGGACAAATGGTATCTGTACATGGGTTAAAAGTTATGTTGATTGAGCAATAAACGTGGTAAGAATGATTGATTTTGATATGGTCAGGAAATGTGGAGAGAATGAAGAGAGGCATATTGGCAAAAAAGTGTATAATTTTGATACAGGTAGATATTGCAGAATGGAAGAACGTTAACATTATTAAATCCTAATATTGGTGCAAGGCACAGGACAAGAGCACAGAGGGCGTATGGAGATTAAATACACGGCTGGTGACAATTCTGTATAAATATATGAGGTAGCTAACGAAGGGGAAGTTTTCTGAACACAAGTCCATCCATGATACAGGAGATATAGGATACATGTGGTAGTTATAAGGTTTAGTTCTTTCAAGGAGGCACTCCTCATTAGAAGATAGATACAGCCTATCGTTAAGAAAGACATGGTGCAGAGGCTGGGATGGGGTAAAGAACTGAACAGGCAAAGTTTCCAGTGACAAGCCTGATCCAGCAAGATAGGAGTAGATTAATGGATTTCCTCTCAGAACCCTTTGGCTCTCTCGTGACTCCCTGACGATTCGTCTTGGGGGGAATAGTAATAAAGCCACCTAACTGGATGACTCTTTTGTTTGATTTCCACACATCTATGGAATTAAAAAGCCATCCATGTGGAAATGATACGCAGTCGAGAAATTCTTAAGTGCAGTGCCAAAAATGAAATCTGCCAAGCAGTGGAAGTTGACCTTCAAATGGAGTAAAAGTAAATCTAAGCAAGGAAAACACTGACAGCATAACGTGTGAAGAGCTACCCTAGCATGAGATTAGTACACCACACGAAGGTCGATATATCCCACACTTTATTTTATATGCATGAGATCAGTACATATTTTCCTGAAGAAAGATACTTCAGGTTTCGCCTGTTTCAGTTATACTATACAGATCTGTGTCAGATTCCTTTATATTTCAGCATTCATATGGATACACAATGTGCATTCATATAATTTTATCTGCTTGTAATTCTGTGTGTATCATTCATAGTCTCCGGACAATAAACTCCAAATCTGGACTGTCATCGTCCAGGCCGGGGCCAGCCATCTTCATTACTACTCCCTGTATACATATGGAGAATGAATGCACGTTGGTTCGAGCTTCGGAATGGCAAATAAAGTCTCTAAGGATTTGCCGTCTCGACCCTCTCTTATCATACAGTGAACTATGACTTTATGGATGCTTTAGGTGTATGATGATGAGGCAGAGCAGTACTCTATGAACTGCATCTAGTAATTTTGCAAGATCTTCCCCGGAAACTTTGTATCAAGAAACTTATTCCTGGACATGAGACTCACTCTCCTAATGCGTAATTGGCTTCACGAGCCCTTTTCAAAACATGATTAGGAAGCATAATTATGGACCCAGAAGTTCGTTATGCTAGCAAAATTGGGAACATTTTTCATTTGATGGGTTTTATTCGGTTTTCTCCTTCCTTCCTCCTCCTCTCCCTCCTTGTTCTTCTCCTTATTAATGAAGTATGTATCACAATACATACACTACATTGTTTCAGATCATTAGAGTTAAAATATATTAGCTCTTAGTGAACTGGGAATATAACTCTGTAGCTGGACTGAAATGGAATATATAGAGCAATGAATTTAAAAGTGGGAATGGTGAAGAAAAGAGAATAAGACAAAAGACGCCCAGTACAGTCGACCGTTTGGATATTCCTATTCGTTATTGAGCATTTTTTTTCTAATAGGAAATGCTGTTTCTAGATAAATATGCGAATTGCCTATTAACTATTTTTATTTTATTTCACAATCTTTTTACTTCCTTTCATTTGTATGTAAATTCACCTAAAGAGGTAGAAGGCTCAAGTCGAATATCACAATTCAAGAACAGCTATATTTACAAAGGGCCAACTTTCTGCTGATTCTAGTCACCTAAAACTAGTTTTCTCACTCTAAGTGTTGGTACATTATATACACAGGTATGTCATTGATATCAGTTAGAGAGACTTTACTTTAAGAACAGTACTGAGGGTTTACTCAAATTTAAAGAGCACAATAACTTCTTGTTTAATATCTATGTATTACTATCACAACGTAAGATGAAAAGTGATCCTTAGTTGTAGCAAAATGCTACATTGATCAAGTCCTTACTATCGTCTGCCGTGCCTAAAGTATAGTTATTCCGATCGTGTAGCGCACATTGATTGGTCATGTCACAGGGTTTTGCGTCCACAAACGAAACTGCATTCCTTCTTTGGGAAGGCTTTGGAACTCGCATAAACAATGTATTCACAGTTATTTTCCAGCATATTTACTGTTTAGGGATACTATAAGAAAAATTATTTCAGACCTCAACCGAACCAGACCAATTGCTATTGCAAAAATTTGGCAACTGTCGAGGATAAACAAGGGAAAATTCCAGTAACGGACATAACATGAAGTATGCGACGCGTCTCAGTGCTGAGGTTATTTCGGGATGTCAGTGGATTCAGTGTCGTGTCGCTCGAATAAGAGAGTGCACGAATGTTATTCGCCGGGTCTTGAACAACAGTGATATTTCTCTGTTCTGGCTCCATTTTTATTGTTGCTGGGAGAAAGAGGAGCGCGTCTGCTGGCAAATAAAGTAATACAACGACCAGGCATCTGTCAGCAACAATAACCAGCGAGAGGCATATTTCGCCTTTTGCTAGAGGATAACGTGCGTGACCAAAAATGTCCCTGGAGGTGTTAACAATATCCCAGGATTTCCACATGTTAGAACCATTACGAAAGTTATGAAATGTTTGTTTTCCATGAATCTAGCTGATACTTGTATTCATAAGTTTCATACGGAAAAGTAATGTGCGACAGAAGACCATCACTGACATATACAAAAACTACTCTCACTCCAGAAAAACAATGTCAAAACTACTGTTTATTACAATTCTCTCAATAAACTTAAAAATAACAAAATGTACAAAGATCCATGTGTGACGTACCTATTTGGAACCATCAAGGTTGTCTCTTATCTTAGTCACTTTTACATCCTTCTAAACCTCGAAAATACTCAGAATACACGGACATTTCAGTTGGTCACAGAGACGCAATTTTGAATTCAGAACGCACTTACTTGCTGATTTTGACCTGAACATTAAATATTTAACTCTTATTCCATATCTCACAATTTTCTCAGATTTTACTGAGGTTCGGGTTTTCCGTCTTTAATCTGTTTTGGCATCGGCAGCTGGATTTTTTCTTATCTCTTGTTATGCCGCGCGTATTTCTTATAGTTTTCATCATTTTTCTTTTCAGAATAAGCATATTTACCGTTCAGTGAGCTTAATTTTCTTCTGCTTGGTTCTTATCCTGTACAACTGCAATTTCTTCTCGGTAACATTTTTCAGAGGAAACATTTGCACTCTTGATCACCTATGTGACCATGGGTACTTTTTCACCTTTATTCACATCTGTGTTGATGGGAAACGTTTGCACTTTTTCTTATTTATCTCATCATAGATAATAATTTCTCACTTTTGCTCGCTTATTGGATCGTTACATCGTCTCTTTACATCGAAGAGTAGCTCGATCAGCTACTTATATTAGTGGGCAAAAATGAAAGATGACGATTAACTGGCATAACATTGTCAATTAACATAGACGCATAAATTTTTTGGGGAAAAATATATATTAGAAAATAGGAGAACTGTCATTACGTTTCTCTTCGTACAAGCTTCAAATGAACTGTCTAGTGGAGAGAAAATAATGTAGAACAACTTGAACGGAATGGGCATCTAAATTTTGAACTACGACTGTTTTCTTGACAGTATTAAAAGCACAATATAGTATAAAAAATATGAGAAGTTGTATAACTTCAGTAGAATAAGAATTGGTAAAAATGTTGACAATTTAGTTGATGGAAGATTCTCTCATACGTTCACCCTTATGCACCAAGAAGTGTAGCCATAGTTTTCTCTCTCTCTCTCTCTCTCTCTCTCTCTCTCTCTCTCTCTCTCTCTCTCTCTTTCAGCTCGCAAATTCAATACTACAGCAGGCAAGTGCACAAAACATGGCAAATAATTGCTTATCACTAATATAAACAAAGAATAAAGGAAATTCAGATAGACATTAATATCCTTCGAACATTTTCATCACTAATAATAATAATAATAATAATAATAATATAATAATAATAATAATAATAATAATAATAATAATAATAATGACTTTCCATCCTTATCGAGAAAGGACGAAATTTCATAAAGACAAAACCGAGTTTACTAAAAGCACATTCATCTATCTGCAAGAAAGGCGCCGGGCAAAATGGAGTGCCGTTGCACAATCAAACGAATGCAAGGGTTTTGATATATAACTGTATTGCAGAAAGGGCTGAAGACACGCTCTCCTGCCCGTCAGAATTTGGGGAATATTTTGGTGGCGATTTCACAGGCAACAAAATGGTTGGACTCTCTTGATGCGGGACGGACATGACCCTTACCCTTTCGCCACCGGGATTAGTTCCAAAGAATTGTTTTAGAGAGACGGATCTCTCCAATACTGTAAATCTCAGGGGTTGGACGATTTCATATATGGAAGTGCCAAGGCTTCTCTTTCTTTTATTCATTCCTTATTCTTCTCTTTCTTATTCTTATGATTACGAGTTCTTCTTCCTTATCAGCATTATAAGAGTAAAATTAATTGTCAATATTAAAGGCATTGATACTAATTACAATGATTTATAAGGGCGTACGGTTAATTTCTCTACCTTTCAGAACACTAAACATACTAAAACTTACAACAAATTTCAGCCACCTGTTGAAAACAGCTATGAATCGTAATAAGAATCAAGCCAAACAGAGTAAGAAAATACTGGTACTATAACTCTTTTTCAGCTATTTTATGAAAGATATATACTAAAGTCATTGCCAAGGAGCCAGTTCAACCTCTGTCACTTGGTCGTAGTTTAAGTTCGCTGTGGTTACCTGGTGAATGTCACTTCACATCTTCAGTCTCTTCACAAATTCAGATTCTTACGCTTCACGAAGTGTGTTAAATCAGTTTCGCTGAATCACACTAAGACGTGCAATGCTGCCACAGGAAATTAACGGAGAAGTCTCCAAGGGCATCGTTAAATTCTAGGAATACAAATTAATGAGCATGTTTTCCACAAACACACAATTCTCTCTCTCTCTCTCTCTCTCTCTCCTCCCCGAGCTCTCTCTCTCTCTCTCTCTCTCTCTCTCTCTCTCTCTCTCTCTCTCTCTCTCGTACACATAAAAAAAGAAGCTTAATTACCTATAATAAATGAGAAAATAGTTTAGAATTTGGTTTTATCATTCTTGGCTCAAAGTTGAAGGACGACCTTCCCATTTCTCTGTTGTCCTTAACTTTGCTGGTCATATCATCCTTGTGAATGACAAGGATGATATGACCTTTATCTAAAACCTGGGATGACGCTGCTCAGGGAATTAGAAATTCAGCGCTATTCCACATACAAATTTTTCCATATCTAATGCAAAAGATATCACAAGAAGAACGAGGAAGTTCAGTAAAAGACTAAAACCTGACATAGAGGCAGCGATTTACAATTCCAGCACCGAAATAAGCAACCCAATTTCATCTCTCCAGAAGCAGCATTCACATTACAAATGCTGATTGCCTTGGTCGAACCGCGAGACAATTACCAGCTGCAATTCAGTGATACAAATTCACAAACAAAACTAACCATGTGGTTTCATGAGAGCAGAATTGGCATTTCCTAGTTCATCTTCAGATGACCTTTCAAGTGAAGGCGAGTGAACTGCCTTGTATTATTAACTCTTAAACGCCAGGAGGCACGATAGTGATGCCACTTCTAATCCACAGTTTAGCAACCAGGTAATAGCAAAGTAAAGCCACTGAGTGTACAGATGTACTCTACTAATTTTTGCTCTCTAAATCTATCTTTTTATATACAGTTCCTTACTGGCGTAATAAAGCATTTGTAGAAAGTGAACATGAAGCTGCAACGGCCATTAGATAATTAGGTTCTGTCATCTCTGAACTTTGTGAGTACGCTCGTCATTTACTACTAGATAGGCTTATAATGTAATGTCGGCCCCATATTCATTTGCATCTACGGAAAATATCTTTCAAAAGTAATTTTTATGATTAAAACGTGAA